>NC_141869.1:1840909-2147727 GCF_024713525.1 Acromyrmex echinatior
TTCATTCATTCGTTCGTTCGCAGAGAAAATTCACGAGCCTGAATCGGTCTGGTCGTTTACGCTCAGGTCGTTATACGCGGAAAGACGTATTATGTGAATGCCCGCGTCGGTTACCACGACTCGCAAAATGTGCCACGCATTTTCAAAAGATTAAATATTATTCCCAGACTCGATTCAGGACGCCAAGTCGTTATGATTTAGTAAAGTTCAATATTCTATGCCTATATTTTATAATATATCGTCGAAAAGCACATCCCAGGCACACAAACACGGAAATCATTTTCCCGGTGTCCTGCGTGACACGTGAGATATTATCGATATTGTATCGATTTCGATGGTTCGATATAATGCCGACCTTTGCAGATCAACCGGCAGATGCAAATCAAGATTCGCTTACATACTTCCGAGTGTTATTTCCAACCGTTCGTCGATTCGAACAATAATTTTACATTTTTCATGATCCTGACGGAAGCCTGTAAACGGATCCTGATAAGCTGTAACTCGTTCGCAAACGCACGTTGTAAAAACGAGCGCGTCAGCGCTCGAATTTTTCACTGATACAAAATGTTAAACCTGGACTGCAACGCGTGTCTCTTTTAACTAAAAGACTTCCAGGCGAATATCTCACTTGTGATAAAGTTTCTCCAATTGCATTTAGTACGGATTACACGAAGAATGAGGAATGTTTGTCACTAAAGTTAACGCGGTATTAAAAGTTGTCCTTAAGATCATGTCAACCCTATAAATATGTCAAGGGATTCGAAAGCACCAACTGATGCGTATATGTGTGTATGTGCATGCGTATGTATGGACGAATTCTGAGGGATCGGCCGTCACCTTCGCCATCCTCGAGAGCCGTATTATGCACCGGGTGTATTACTTGGAAGAGCAAGAGAGAGGTAAAAGGTGAGATGGAGTGTGTGTGTGTGTGTGTGTGTGTGTGAGAGAGAGAGAGAAAAGAGAGGAACGATCGGTAGTCGTACACGACCAACGACTATCCGTACTAGCCGTCTATGTTATACGGACTCGAAGAATATACGACAATAAGGATCGTAGCCGTTCCAGCGCGGTCCATACCTACGAGGAAGAGAGTTAATCGACGAACGAACGAACGAACGAACGAACGAACGAACGAACGGTCGGACGAGAGGAACTCCCACGGCTTTTATAGCTCCGCTCGTAAAGATATACCTAAGGCTTTTTCCGTGGAACCCGGGCCCCACCAACCCTCCAGCTTGCCTTTCCCTCCCTCTCCGCGGACACGCCCGGTCCAGGAACCCGGAGACAGAGGGCCACGACTTAAGCGTTGGGTACGACGGAATCCCGACCATGAGAGGGTTCGCTACCTCACGGAAGGCGAGATAGATAGATAGAGCGAGAGAGAGAGAGAGAGAGATGACCTAGCGATTCAAAGAATGCGATCCGAAAATTAAAAGATAGCGAAGTAACTGCGTGAACAAGCAAAAGATTGCGAGGAAAGCTCTTCAAATATTGATCAGCGAAGTCTGTTCTTCAAATATTGCCAAGTAATATCGAAAGATTTCGGAAATTGAGAGAAAGGGAAGAATTTATCAGACATTATATATTCCTTGATATCTTCATTCATAAAGAAAAGAGAGAGAGCATCCGATCCTGATCCTAGATTTAAGCGAATGGAAATCTACTGGAAGAGGGTCCATTTCGATCCTGCAATCACGTCCAAAGTATTCCTTTCTTCGCTCGATCCTCCTAGCTTCTACAACGGGAACTTCCTCGACGGATTTCGCTCGCTCGCTCAATGGAACGATCAATTGCTAGGACCGAGAAGAATTATTAGGGTCGTCTCCCGACTTTCAGACCCAAGTGTATGTTACACGTGCGCTTTTGAACGCGTGTTTTCGCGATTGCGCGACGGGAATTCATTCGCGCGGTTGCGAAGTCGGTAAACAGGCTTTTCTGATACGCGACATATTAAAGAATCGATAACAATCCGGCTTTCACAATCTCTGTTTGAAGTATTAATACACATGTTGTTTTTCAGAGATATTTTTTGCCAAAATATTTTACCGAAATTTCGTGTTTACGTCAAAAATGTAGCTTTACAAAATTCTGCTGCAGGCATTTTCGTTACGTACGTGCGCGCGAAAAAATTGCGCAAGATGGATGTTGCGCGGTCGGTGCGCGTTACGCAAGTAGCTCCAAATCACATTAATATTTAGCCAATTGTTTCGCGTCGAGACTCGCAACGTGCGTGATTACGCAAGCAGGAGACGCTCCAAATTGTATTAACTGCTGAATAGAACGAGCACCCTGCGTGCTTTTTGTATCGCGTTCTCGAAAGGAGTATCGATAGCATTGATTACGATGTCACAATACGTTCGATCGGTAGGCACATCCATTCTTTTAATTTACAGAAATTGCAGTGACAAAAATTTCTAATTAATTTTCATCTAAAGAAGGACCGCCCAAGGAACATAGTCAACAAAAAATCAAGATAACTTCGTTTTGATTCTTAACGTCAATAAACGGTCAAATTTTGTAATGAAAAATCATTTCGACTTTCACCTGACTTGGTGTTTCTTGGACGATAAGGTAAAGCGGGGTAACTTGGATAATTTAACAGAAATTTTCAAATTATGAAAGGTTGAGATTGCACAGCGTATTCAATCAAACATACAAAATATATACCATTGGTTGCACCAATAATGTATGTTTCGTGGGTGCGTTTGATTGAATACACTGTGGACCTCAATATTTCACGCAAAATGAAAATGTTCAACTTGTCCAAATTATCTCGCTTCACCCTACTTCTTCTAGATGTGAATGTAGTGCGATTCGAGCGAGCGATTTCGCCTGATGGACCACGCCCCCGTATCTCATATCGGCGACGATGCAACGAGGCGACGACGATGATGACGACGACGGCGACGACGAAGCGACGACTCTCGACCGCGATCGATCTGGCAAAAATCGCCATTGCGCGGCAGAGAGAGAGAGAGAGAGAGAGAGAGAGAGAGAGAGAGAGACAGAGAGAGAGAGAGAGAGAGAGAGATGCTGAGCGCCCACCGAATACGCCCCTGTGAGCGAATTGAGGCCTGCCTGCGACCAATCGATACCGTCTACCGTTTGACAACCTCGACATTTCTCCGTGCACTCGTTCCTCTTTGGTCCTGCCTCTTTCTCTACTCTTCATCCCTCTCTCTGCCTCTCTTTCTCCACGATAAAATGCATTTCTCTCTCTTTCTCCCTCTTTCTCTCGGTCTCTCACTCCTCTTTGCGCTCTATACGCCTCTATTCTAACATACGCACGTCGAGAGCTCTTTGTTTTCGATGCCACGGTCCGTCGACGCGATGAAATTCTGCCTTCATTCCGCATCAGCTTCAGCGGCATCGGAGTTCCCAGCGATCGATGCGTTTCTTCGGCATGAAGGGCGAAAGATCGACGTGCGTTCTCGACCTCTAATTTGCTTTGTCGGGGAGAATGAAGAGAAATTTCTCGGAGAAGGAAGAGGAAAAAGTTTCGAACGATCGATGTGAAGAAAGTAAGGGAAAGATTACGAGAAATTATATGATTTAATTGTATGATTTACGGTATGTCATTGATCTCATAATCTATTCCGATTTCAACGGAAGTGTTCATGATCGTGTTCTTGATTTTCCTAAACTGAAAACGCGGCGTTCACCACGGAATAAAGGGAAAAGTCCGCACGCGCGGATGCGATCGATGTGACGCTTTAGCTTTTTAACTGGAACGAAGGGCGCGTTCGAAGTGAAAGGAAAAGTTGGCGCGATCGATAGCGTCTGCGGTGTTACTAATTAGCACGAAGGGCGCTCTCTCGGAACGAAAGGAAAAGCCAGCGCGCGATCGATGCGTCCTTGATTTTCTCGACTGAAATAAAGAGCTATCGTAAGACAAGAAAAAGTGAACTTGCGTCACGATCTATTTTTCCCCTCGGTCTTCCGATTCAGGTCCGAGAACGAAAGGAGTCCATGCGATCGATCGTATCGCGATTAAATACGTATCGTTCTTTAAATTAAGAAAGTACTGTCGCGCGCGATAAAAACGTTCTCGAATCTCTGATTCGGAACGAGAAATGTTGAGAGAAACGGAAAAAGAGAGATGGATATTTTTAATTTCCCGGATTAGTACAAAGACCGCCTTTCGGGAGAGACCCTCGACTTCTCAGATAAATGTGTCTTCGATTTTCCGATTGAAAACTCGGAAAACTCGGCGCGACCTGTTCTCGAACTCATTGTTTGAATTGGTGGGAAGGGCATACTCGGGGGGGACAATTTCGCGAGTCATGTGTAATTCCTTCGAATTGAAATGGCGGAAATGCTTGAAATGTGCTTCGAGGAGGAAACTTTGCGCGACCATCCACCTTTCCGACCTCATTTTGTGAACAAAGACAAAGTCCTGCTCTCTCTCTCTCTCTCTCTCTTTTCTTAACATCGCATTATCTTTGGGAGAACTTTGTATGTCCGACGTGTCTTGTGTCAAGTTGTCCCGTCTGTGACACCTCCGTTCTCTTCTCTCCACATCTGTTCTACTCTCCTTCCTCGCGTCCTCTTTTTCCAATTTTTGTTTAACGATATGGTCTTTTCCTCATTTTACTTTTATGTATTTCCTTCTCTTTTTCTTGATTCTTTCTGTCATTCTCTCTTCTCAATTGTTACTCACCCTCAAACTTCTTTCTTACTTCCCAAACGCATATTCAGGATCTACGTTTTCAGCGAGTGATCGAGATGTATTCCTTAGATATATTCGTCTTCTTTTGAAACTCTTATTTATCTATTTTTTTGCCTTCGTTGAAGTATCTTTTATATTTAATATTTATTTCGATTTTACTTAATTTCCTCAATGATATGTAATTTTTTATGCAAATTTCAAATTTGGAAATTCTCATAAAAGACTTAAAGTCTGTTTTCTAAATAGGTATAATATAATATTTATTTCTCTTTTTTTTTATCCTTTTTCTTCCTTTCTTTTTTTTTCCTTTTTCCTATCGAATTTTCTTGTTATACGTTCCGACTTATATTTCATTTTTCCTTCATGTTAATTTTGCTTTAACTACTTTTCCGGTGGTTACGCAGTATGCACGATTTACCTGTTGAATATCTTGTTTGTCTTGTTCCCTGACGGGGCTTGTCCCAGATCAATAAATTGATATTTCCCCCTTCTCTCTCTTCTCTTTGTCTACCTCTCTTTGATCTATACTTTGCTTTTGTCTCTCTCTCTCTCTCTCTCTCTCTCTCTCTCTCTCTATCCATCTGTATCTCTATCTATCTCTCTTTACATAGTCGTGCCCTCTTTCTGAGTTTGGAGGACCGTGGGAGTCCGCGGTGGGAAATGCGAGGCTATATAGCTAACTACTACGCTAACGTTACTACGACTATAGACAGCAGTGAGAAAACATAAGAAAACGTCGTGACAAAAAAAAAGATATCAGGAAAAACCGCGAAGAATAGAAACGAAGTAAACGAGAAGGAATTATACCTACCTACGCATTTAAGGTAATGTACAAGTCTCTAGTGTGATACATTTCTACGCTTATTCTCTAACTTAGTAGTCGAAAAGTCTAAAGTACGGATACCTCGTTGTGCGGTTAGTAGCGAAGAGAACGAAGAGGAAAAAGAAAAAGAAAGAATAGGGTGCAAAAAGAGGGGGGAAAAAAACCTGAAGAGGGTGAACGCGGAGATCGGGCGAGAATAAAAGTAAAGAAAGGAAAAAGAGGGAAAAAAAAGAGACATCCACGTAGTGTTATAACGAAGTAATAGAGTAAACGCGAGCGGGACAGAAAGGAGAGGGGGAAAAAAAGAGAGAAAGCAGAGTCGCGAAGGATATGGAAACGGGGGAAAAAGATAAAGAAACAATAAAAACGACCCGCGCTTATATATGCCAACTGTATATATATATACGTGCGATTATACAGATATTCCGCCGTTACCACTTTTGCATACACTTTAGACGAGATCACGCTTCTCCTTCGCTTCTCTTTATCTTCGACGCTTATCTTTGGAAAAAAAAAACTGACAGAATTTACCTTCTCCGTTAGTGGAACGACAGCTGACGACGGGATGATTCCTACAATATTAGAGTTACGATCGATGAATGGACGATCATTCGTATCGAAGTGCGCAAATATACAGGGTGACCCGGACGAGCACGTTTTTTATTTCGCGAGATGATAATAACGGTGTTAATCTCCTCGATTGATAAAAGCTTCGCGGAAATGCACGTCGCTGCATCTTATCGCTGCTTCTTTAAATGTTAGAGAACTATTGTGAGATATAATTGAAATATTTTTGAAGTGTCTTAATTCCTACAGAATTTTCTCAGACTTTGCCTACAGATTTTTTCCAATTTCTGAGTCACCTGTATATGCGTGCGCATACAGATTAATAAGTGGACGATCCCTTGGAATGTTTCAAAGGATTCAATGTCGATTCTGATCTTATTAGTCGAGCGAGGGAGGAGCGTAAACTCGGAAGTCGGCGGACGTGTCACGGATAAAAAGTCAGATTGGAATTTTGCGCGACATGCGGTTATACGAACGCCAAAAAAAAAACTATATTCGAGACTTAGACTAGAAAAAGAAAGAAAAAAAGAGAAAAAGAAGACGAATCAAGAATTGACGAGTGCGTGTGAGAGCGACGTATGGATCACTAATTTGGCGCGACGCGTGTGAGTCGCGTCGCTTGCGTGTTTGCACGCGTGTGGGAGGAACGGAGTGCGTGCGTGTGTGCAAATTGTGTGCGAATCGTCGGGACGAGAATGTTCGACATGTAATGTTCGGCATATGATGTAAATAATTCTGTATATACGAACGAATCACTGACTGTACAATACCACCCAAATATATTTATATTTCATGTTAAAAATTACTCTGGTAAAGTTTTTCTTTTATGATAATGCCACACTTTAACCCATCCATTTTCAATCCCAGATGTTTCAGATTCCAGAGTTCGTTGTATTTTAAGCATTAGATAAGAAATAATAATTATTTGGAAAAAGCAAGTTTTTCAACATATTAACATCTTTATAATATTATATGATGCCTGATTGAGCATCAAAATTATTAAAATTGCTTGTCAATTTAATTCGAAATTACTATAGTTTAATTGCGTTTATAGTCCGGAAAAACAATTTGGCGAAAAGCAGTTGAAGGACTACATACATGCAAGTACATATACAGTATATATATATATATATATATATAATAATTCAAGATTGAATTATTTTAAGCATTAAAAGATCCTTTGACAGGCCTTCAATTTCTAGTATTGATTGTGTTCTCATATATGCGGTCTAAAATAAAGTTTCTTAATATTTTATTTGCAGGAATAAGCTTTATTTAGATCAAAATTAATCGAAATTTAGGAAAGTATATGTATCTCATAGTAGGTATATTTATATCTTCTAATATATATTAATATTAATAAATCTAAATATTAGTACCTAAATATCTGGGGACTACATACGTAGTATATAAATTCACACAAGAATCATACAAACATTTAAGATTCAGCTAGACCGTTTAACGCTTTGATTTCTATAGTTTGTGTTATCACACATATACGGTCCTATAATATATTATATTGTCTAGATTAATATCTTCTATTTTAGAAAGATTCATCTACATTAGAAAATCTATCAGGTTTTATTTTTGTAATTTTCTGTTGAAACGCCAAGGAAAAGACACGAGACTTTCTTGTACTTCGTCAAAATGACATAATAAGAAATATTTTGAGCTACATACGTTCTGTAATATTTATCAGCATTATAATAATATACGAGTATTTCGCATAGGGATCAAGTAACGCGTTATGACGCGTTACCGATAAATCACATTTATAAAAGATTATAAAGTAGACCCGCGGCATTCTGGGAGTCGCAACCTCGAGACGAACGCGTTAATTAAAAACTGTCGTATCCAATTACCGAAGTCGGAAACCGTGCGGGATCAGCTGCGGTCCGCGCGCGCAACCGGCTCTCGCTTTCATTGTCGAGACTGAAAGGGCTATGCTACGAAGGGCCGAAGGAAAGCCTAGGACGTATGGTGCCGACCACGACAACGAGAAACGAGCGGAGGACACAGAGGAGGAAGAAAGGAACGTACGAAGGTATATGTATAACGTACGCGATGGCGACGTGCCAAGGGTTGCAGCAACGGATTTCGCCAACGACAATAACGGGATCTGTGAAGTTAGCACGCCATTCTGTTAATATTTAAAAAAGGATGACAGCTCCAGCAGAACTTTTTCATAGTTCTGTAGTTTCTTATCAAAATAAAAAAAAGAAGTTAAGCATTTTTTTTTATATTAAAAGATTAAAATTGAAAATATGGTGTGCTAACTTCGTGAATTTAGCACGACACTTTCCCCTCTAAAGTACAAGGAAAGAAAAATATTTTCACTTTTGACTACAGTTCTCGTTAGTATTATTCGAGTTGAATCAAATATATGTAATTTGAAAACAAAATTTCAATAATTACCAATCTTAATATACTTTAAATATAGAAGAAATCACGACACTTGGAAAAAAGTGTTATGATAATAATTTATCGCAATTCCAGCGATATTTTTCGTTAATTTTTGCAGAATTTTATGTTTTACAATTATTTTTAAACAAAGTTACAGCTACTACTTTTTGAATTTTGATTTTTTTAGTTTAAAAAATGTGAAAGATTTTTTTATTGTTATAATGAACTGTGAAAAATGCTATTGGAATCATTGTTTTTTAAAAATTAATAAAATGCTGCGCGAACTTCACAAACATATAATACAATAACGCTAATATGAGAGAAGAAAAGCTGCAGGATTTAATCTCGAATATGATGATTTAACGATATTGCCGTCTCTGTTTTCCTTTCCCTTTAACTTTCTATCTCCCAATTTTCTTTCATTATGTTTCAAAAACTACGTCACGGAAAAGTTAAGTCTGCAGAACTTTTCAGTGAAATTAAAAGTATATACATCTAAAATGGTAATTTTCGGGAAACTTTGGATCTCGAAAACACTATCGATTCGGAGGAAACGTAATGTAATGCAGTTTTTAATAACCAAAATATTTAATTTAAGAAAATAAAAAAGAAATTGGGAAAAACTCGACGCTCCGACACGAGACGGACATTCAAGCGTTCCGTTTTCAGCGGCTCACCCGGTATTGCCGGATTATTGCGCGAAAAAAAGGAAGTCAGCCAAGGGTTTCCGGGGGAATCGCGTCTCGCTTGCGGTTTGCGCGAAGGCGACGTGACGAAATCGAACTTGCGGACTTCTAGCCGTTCCGGCCTCGACCCAGCGGGATGAAATTGCATATTTAAAGGCTGCAGTTGCGAAACGTCGACAACTCTTGTACGATTTCCTCGTGCAAATTCGTATCCTCTTTCTTTCCCCTCCCTCCCCCCTCCTCTTCTATCCGCTTGTCATTCCTTGGGGAGCTCGAATTATATGACCGCGGCATTCTCCGCTCATTCTTTTCGCTAATGATCGCTATTCAACCGTCCTTGCGGAAACGCAACGTGGCGAATACTGCGCGTGGTTCGCAGTTTCGCGAAAATTTATTGTAAAGCATTTCGCGGACGGCAAAATATTCCTGCGCAGGAATATTTTAGAGGAATGCGGACATAGTATTTCCGTAAACGCGAAATCAACCTGAAATATATATATATATATTTATATCAAGAGAAGATAAAAAGGCACCGATTTTTTTGTGAACACGCATAGTGAGAGCAAAAAGTATTCGTACAAGGAAATTTTTTTATAAAAAAAAGTATTTGTAGAAAATAAATATTAATTAGTAATTTTATACAATGAATATATTCTGTTCTAATATAAAAAAAATGAGCTTTGCATGTATTTCTGATTTTATAAACTAAATTTTTCGACTGTATGAATACTTTTTGAGCATCCAAATGAAACCTTTAATTTTCGCTTATTTTTCAGATGATATATTTTCTATAATTAATGCACATCTTTTTGGTATATATAATTTTAAGAAACATACAGTCTATTTTATTCTTTATATATGAATAAATTGTTAATTACCCAGCAAGAAATGGTCATCAATTAAACGACGAATCGACGTCAAATTGGTGTTGAAATCATCGTATCGATATCGATTTGACATCAATTCGATGATTCATTTCTCGCTGGATAATATATAATTTTTTAAAATAAAGTTTTTTTAAAAAATATTTTCTCTGTACGAATATTTTTTGTACTCACTGTATATGTATTCTGTGTACGCATCAGATGGTTTCGCAACTATTCGATTACGAGACATTTTCGTGAAAAACTTTGGTTTTCATAATTAAATAAGCATTATAAGGTTTTAATGAGTATAAAAATTCAAATAATACTAAATATAGATTATTCGAGTCGCGCTAGGTGTCTTCTTATAAATAAAGTCAATAAATAAAATCAATTGATTCGACTTTTAATGTGATCATCGTCAATGATATAAACTATATACAAATAATTGATGGACTTTAAATCGAAACAATATATATTATAATATTACACACAAAACCGAGTGCACGGTAGTTCCTCTTTATTCATTGTGTATTCAGTAGTTCATACAAAATATATAATGTGCAAACTAGCAAAAAGTCTCTCGATGTACAAATCGTCCCACTTAAAAATGTATGATTCCAAAACCATTCAATTTTAATATTTTCTCTGGCACAATTCGCTTTATTACATGATATTCTGCTAATTTGATGTAATTAATCCCCATATATGATGTATATTAACCATTTTTATTTCGTTCATCTGCAATCTGGCTTTTTTCCAGTCCAAGTTTTTTTTTATTATTCCAGGCTTTCAAAAAAATTCAGGGTTACTTTTCAACAACTCTGTTACTTTTCCAAACAGTTGTTAACTCAAATATTAAAATCTTTATTGAATAAAAAAATTAATTTGCGTGGAAACGAGAGCGAAATTTGAGAGTTAAATTTCACTCTCATTTTTATATATGAAAAAAAAAATACAGATTGCAAACGGAGGAATAACGTAACAATACGTATTTACATGGGATTATCGGGGGGAACGCGCGTGAATTTCGGCGAGGTTCTCGCGATCGGTTTCGCCCGTGTGATCGGGAGGAGTCGCGATATGGACCGGGCGATGTGATGCAATGCGATGCGATGCACAGCACGTGCGCGTGCTCTCGAGCTCTCACGACACCATCGATCGTCGTCTCTCTCTCTCTCCTTAAAGGCGAAAGAAGGCACCATTCGATTGCATCTTCAAGTGCAAGGCGAGATGGTCGTTGCTCACCAGCCACGGCCGGGCCGCGTGCAGCGGCGAGCATATAAATCAATACGAGAACAGCCAATGTCACTCCCGTGAGGCTCAAAAGCGGCCGAAAGAGGAGACATTATTATACGGGGTGTCCCGCAGTAACCGCATGTCCCCTCTCGGTCAGACACATTTCCGAGTCTGCATCAGAATATCGAATTTCGCCGGGATTGAACGAGCTTTGAAAAAAAAAAATTGCCTGTTCCGTTCGATATTAATGAAAAAATTGCGTCGTCGCGAAGAGAGTAATGGATTGAAATTGTTTTATTAAAAGTTTATATTTTTTGTTGCATCTCTATAAAAATACTGATACTATTATATATGTATATAAAAGAATAAAGATTCTAAACAAACAAATCAAAGAATTCCAATAGAGCCCAGAACAGACACATCGGAACAGACATAGGATATGAACGTGTGTAGAAAGAATTATTTGAAATTATTAAATACAGACGTTTCGACCTTCAGTTTGGGTCTTCTTCAATGTAACACTGTTAGCTAAATAGTAATTTCGCGCTCTACAGTAAACCATTAAAATTGTCAAACTGAATAATTACAAAATTTAATAATCACCAAACGATCTCTACAGACTTTATTGGAATTTAAAAATATATATACTGATATAATACAATACATATAATATTGTAGACACAAAGGAATATATATTTTTCAAAAAAAATCAATATTAATTCTTCTTTATTATTTTCATTGAGGAAAATTTACGAAGCATTTACTTTAATCGAAACATCGCCTCGATATAGGAGATTTATATTTCTGACGACCTTTCGTGGATTTTCAAGCCCGTCCTTGCCCGATCGCGAACAATGCGCTAATAAGAAGCTCCTCGCGTTGTTAGATGATTTATGTTAATATCGTTGACCGAGTGCTGCAAAATACAAGGTGTCCCAGAACTCGTGACCTTAATTTCAATGACAAATTTCTCGACCGATCTGACACCGATTCTTCTTTATGCGGAAAATTCCGTCGCTCTCGTCGAAGCTTGTTTGTCCCGCGAGAGTAAAGTCCATCTGAGTAAACTTGAATGGATTTAAAAAAAGATATTTCGTTCTTTAATTGCAATCTTGAGTTGATAATTCTGGAACCTCGTCTGGAACTTTCCGTGCTTCGACGAATTGAGGAAAAATTGCTTGTAAATCGTTCGGATCAGATTCAATAATGAAGATAAGCCCAGGGGTTCTCTACGTACATCAGTACGCGCATCATTGCAATTGATTCGACGTAAGCGGACATAAAAGGTACGACTAAGATACTCGCTCGAGTTACGACGACGCGATGATAAGCTAGCGCAAGATAATTGCCCAAGCGAGGCTATTCTTTACAACGATTTGTTAGAAATCCTAGAATAGCCCATTTAATTGCTTCCCGTAGCTGATCCTTACGACAGCCCGGAGCTATTTCACGTAAATAATTACGTCAATCCGTCTTTGTTTTATCGACGATTCTTTAATCGAAGCGAATGCGGTAATTTTATAAAATGGATATAGAGATTTGAAAAGCCGCTGTAAACGTGTGATGTGTATTTCTAAGAAATTTTTGTAAAATTATTTGTTGAGGATGGAAAGGTTTTTATCGTGATAAGATATTTTTATCATTGTCCTCATAATTAATGATTTCGTATTAGTACATCGTTCATTTTACGAGACAGAACATTATTTTTGCAATCGTATGACTTTCAGAATATTTCCCTAACGTCACACATTCTCATAAATCATATACCATCAGCGAGAGATATCGTACTCATAATAATATACAATTTCGTGAGCATTACTAGTAGTAGGTAAATTAATATGTAATAACGCATGATATACGAGAAATACATCAACGGGAATACATACAATGTGGATATCAAGCGACAAGTGAATTTTAATGATAATTAGCGTGCTTTGGAATTAGTTTCAAGCGCAAGCGTTCTATTTTTACGTGCCATTATGTGCCCGCATAGACTATATTATTCCACGTACTGCGAAATATTTCGCAGAGAACGTAAAACAAAGAAGAAAGCGCCGAGAGACGTGTCGAAAATGATTGCGCATGTTTAATAATTAATAGAAGTGCATATATACCGTTGGTTATTGTTTGATATCCAACGGTCTATATGTACTTTGATAATGCTTCATTAAGTAATAGCAATCCAATCCCTCGAGTTAACTAACAGTTTGTTATTTTTAACTTTCATCTGTGTCAAAATGTAAATTAATCCATCTCTGCGGTTAGTTCAAAGTAAACATTATGCTTATTAACGTACACATAAGTAATAAATAAAATTTGTACAATGACTTGGTGATTTTAATTTATTGCGACGATTTGTCCTACTTTTTTACGCTGATAAAAGCTAGAAAGTGACCGAAACCACATATTTTATCATGTGACGAAATTAATTTTTATTATATAACGCCAAATGTTAAACATTTTAAACTTCAGTTAAATATAGGATTTTTGTAATTATTCAGCACACTGATAACGCCAATTCCTAGTAGCTCTAATTTTTTTATTGTATAAATTTTGTTAAAATTAAATTTAAATCAAAAATACATTTCTTTTTAATTAAATTGATTAACTCCATTGTTTTAGTCAAACTAATGTTAGATAGGAGTAGTGGCGACCTAAAGAAGTGATTGAAAATAATTCAAATTGAATATATTTATAAATTTAACAGTGCACGAGGTAATCAGCGTTTTTCACCGTCGAGCGGTGTTCACCTTTGACCTTGCGCAGAGTTTTATATATATGTATGCATATATATTTATATGTAGAGTACAATAGCCGGTTGGAAAAGCACGCGAATTTTCTCCAGCATATTTCCTCGGAAAATATTTTCCTCGCGTCGCCGACGTCGATGGAATTATCCTCGTGCGCGTCGCTTTGCGACTGTCCGTCAACTTTTTTTGTCTTGCTTTTTCCGTGAAAATCACGTCGCGGCGTTAACGCGACGGGAAATCCTGATACGCGATAAGTGGCAGGAAAACGTACGGTTTTCGAATCGACGAGTTATTGGGTTAGCTCGTTCCGCATGGAATTTTTCCCCGACGACGAGTTTGCAACGAGGACCCTCGATAGCGAATCACGATATGAAAGACGCCGCGTGATTTCGGCGATTTCACTGAGCTCGCCCACAATGGCATCCCATACGAGGGATTTCACGGTCGACGAAACGTTTTTCATGCGGCTCTATTTCCAGTGTGGCCCAGGGTCGCGACCAATGGCGGGTCTGGCAATATTTCGATTCGAGTATCCGTCTCTATTGGTTAAAGGCCACGGAGGACGCTTGATGAATCTCAATGGAGATTCGCTCTTCACGCCGCTCTTTTTCAAAGACGCTTAACGCAGAGTCTCGGAAACGTTTCACAACAATAGCACGGAGTTATAGCTTAGGAGTAAACCCAGATAGCAGAGAATTCAAAAAGAACTCGAAAAGAATTCAGTCATCAATTCTGAGTTCACTTTCAGATGCAAAAAAAAATTCTTTTTGTAAAAAGTTCTGAAAAGAATTCTTTTTGCATTTGAAAATGAACTTAGAATTCTCTATGTTATTTAAAAAAGATTATGTGTCAGTAAAGTAAAAGTAAAGGTAAATTAATTTTTTAAATAATCAGTCATTTTTCTGATTAAGGCCTGTTTCTATCAATGCAGATTAACTCTAATCTTGATTTAACTTACTTTTTTATCTTTACTTTGTTCTAAGAATTAAGAAAAAAATAAAGAATTACTTAGAAAGTAAATTAAAGGGATTAAAATTAATCTACCAATTTATCAATTAATGATTGAAATGGTCATAAATTAGGTAGTAAGATAAAACGCTAATTTCGCGGTGATATTTTCTTAAAATTATATCGCAGTAATGTAATAACGAGTCGTAAAACTGTATAGATTACTTTATAATTATGAAATTGTGAATACTTGAAAAGCGTTAAAGAATTACACAGAAAGAACAGTTTTGTTGTATCTAAAAATTTAAAGTATCAAAAAATTTAATTAGATACAGACCTGAAAATAATTTTGTCGGACTATCAAAATAATTATACTCGAACTAATTGCTAGAATGTCAAAACTTTTGCAAACTCAGGCTTCAATTTCCCACGTAATTGTATTGATGATCTAACAACATTATTTTCTGTTTTCTACTTATTTTTAGATCCTGTAGTAAAATCATTCTTTCCGTGTAGCATTTAGACAAAAAACAGACAGAGAATTATTTGAAGAATTAAATTATCTCCAGATAAAAAACAATAATTTTAAAGTACATTTATTATTCATTATCTAAGCCAGATGTGATACGTTGCCAAATTAACAAATCGACTGACGAATATGTTCAGCGATAATCGAAGCGAAACCGTGATATCGGCATGTAACGATTGCAACAGCAATGGACAACAAACGATTTCAACGCTTCACGAGAGGCACTTGTAATTGTTCGCGCGCGTGATCCACTTTTCAACCGTAACAATTGCGAAAAATACACCAAGTGGCTCGACCGATAGCGATCCGATATCTATCGAAGAGCGATGCTGCGGTTTTCGTAAACGATCGAAGCAGCGGTTTGATCAGGGTATATATAATGTAAACTCGAACTCTCGAGTAGAAATTAGAAACGATCCAAACAATGAAGATAATCGGCAAATGGATTGCATTATTCCAATATAATTTCTGATATCCAAGATAATAACAAAAAAAAAAACATTGAATCATGCGATAGAAATAAAATTTGAAATTTCCTTTTAAAATTTTATTCTAAAATATTATTCAAAATTTTCTTTTGTGGAAAAGTAATCTAATCAGTTCTTCTCCGATTTGTGTAATGTCATTGACGATCAAACCGCTGGCGACGATCGCAAATTTAATTAGATATTTAGAGATAATTATAACTGCATGACTTTCTGAGTTAAAGGATCAATGAGAGAGATGGAAGGCATCGTTGTGCCCTCTCACGGAGAAATCACATGCTATGAATCATATTCTTTAGTATCGCTGGATAGTAGCAATCATATATACCGACGAACAGTTATTAAGTTCCAAGCTAAATACTTCTTGCACGAAACTACTCATCGGATTAATTTATAATAAAAATATGTACCTGCGGTAATAGATTTCTGAAAAAGCAATTATATATATTATGCTATTATATTCATTTTTTATTAGATAATTATTATATTAATTAATTTTATTTATATTATTATATATATCTATTATTCTTTTACATTGTCCATTCATAGATTCACATTATATATTTGTTATATTATATTTTTTTATTTTTTTATTACATTATTATATCAAATGATTTTATTTATATTATATTATTGTATTCCTATTATATGTCTATTCACAAATCCATTACCCAAGGCTAAAATAAAAATTTATTCACTCACCGATATGATGCGCAGCGGCGGAGTTGTAGCGACGTTAATCTGTAACATAAGAGATACATTCAAATTATAGCAGCGTTCAAAGTAATCAAAATTTAAAAAAACAACTGTTGAATTTTTTACTTTCATTGTTTTTGAACAGATATAAAATAATTACACATATTTAAAAAAAATCACTTTTTACAAAATTATAAATAAAACAAAACCTCTTTTTCAAATATAAATAATAAATACTCTTCAAAATTTTTAGAGTGAATCTCACTTTAAAGAATAAAATTTTATTCTTAAAAATTGAAAATCGAGTCACTCTTTTTCAAGACTGACTCTTAATTTTCATTTTTTAGAGATTCCACTTGAAGAAATTTAGAGAATTTAGAAAATAATGATTCTAATAATCAAAAAAGGCTATAAAAGTTTAAAAAATTCTCTTTCTCTGAATCCTCTCGCACAAATAGAAACAGATAATTAATCACGAATTCAAATAATATAGAATATTAGAAAAAATATGTGTAATAATAAATCACTCACCCAAGATTGCTCCGCCAGCACCTGATGCCTCCCCGGCCCTCCTCCTCCACTCAGCTTCCCAGAAGTGCGTTCTAAAACTCGACTCTCAGTCAATCCGAGTATGATTTTATCCCTGTTGTTCACCGAACACACTTCAGATTGCATGGCACACACCGTTCAAATATGGCGACCGCGCCAAGCGTATTCAAGCAGAACAAGTCATGATAATATCAAAATTCTGTTAAAATGTAATCATAACTGATTGAAAAAAAACTTTTAGTGATCATTTTGGCATCATTTTGATATCATTTTGTGTTTTGGATGCCAATTATATACTTTATAAAACGAAGTAAAAATTACAAAATTGAATAAACTCGTTATATATTGACTAACAAAATTATAAATATTCTAGCGAATTTGCTCACGCTTATAATTTTCACTTCAAGATACCCAATCAATCATCTGCTTGATACTTTATACGACACTCCCGAGAATCACTCGCGTTAACTAATAATTACGATCGCGCGATACTTTCCACGCACTTCCACACGACGAGACTTCACGACAACAGAATATTTCATGACGGACTTTACGACGAGTTCAGGGCAACGCGCGAGATCACTCACATTGACTTGTGATTAATTATACGATCGTGCGACACTTTTCGCGATTTCACAACAATAAGACAACGCGAGAGCACGCGAGAGAAGTATGAAAGACGCGGGATCGCACTCCGTTCGCCGAATCGTCGCTGGGACACCATGTAACACGACGAGACTCGAAGTGAGCCGAACGAGGCCGAACGGCGCGACGGCGGATTTGAAAATTCGATGACGCGCGACCAACTTCATACCGACGCGACGCCACCGCTGCCGTTTTCGGGCACCTACGCAATTTTCGCACCTTTCAACAGCGAACGACGCTCACGTTTCAGGATGCTTTTTGCTTATTTTCGTACAGAAAAATTTTAGAAAATAAATGAACGTATTACGAGTCAAAGAAAAGAAAAACAAATGCCCACGATAGAACGCGATACCGGGAAATGCGATTGTCATTGTTTTGTTAACTGCCCGATGAATCTCGATTGAAAATACAATCTTGAGCAACGGTTTTCGATAAATGAGTGCACGAATGTCGAATTCTGCATTACGTGATCGCGAAATAGCAAAACGTAAACGGGGCTAATTATGATAATATTTACCAATTGAACGCCACTCGTCGCGTCGTCCGTATCTGTGACAATTGCGACTCGTCACTAGCCGAGAAGAAGCAGGTTTGCCAACCTTAGCTTGATATCAATAGAAATCGATCGAAAGGCGCTTTTTCATGGTGTACTCAATATTCATTTTCAGTATCAAAATAGGAATTATATGATCAAAATTAACGTTGAACATTGAAAATGTATGAGAAAAAGTGTAGCGTTATGTATGTAGCGTATAATCTTGAATCGAGCGATTTTAACGCTGTTTTTTAGCTCATGAAATGGCACCTACAGGTTGTATATTCGAATGAAAGTCTGAAATCTTTTGAAAATTTGTCTCGAAAACTAGTATTGCACGTACACTATATCCGGCAAAATAATAATGCAATGTATTGTAATAACCATCGATGCGTAAATTAATGTTTCTCGTTACTATCGAGTGCCATCAGCGCACTATTTTGCGTTCTCAATCTGGCGGACAAATCACATTTGAATCGAGTCGCGAAGAATCCAAGCCGCGAATATATTCATATCCAAGCAAAATATACTAAAAGCATAATTATCATCCGAAAATATCCGTGATGAGATAATAATACACACGATTAATTACTGAATTTTGTTGTCTCGATTCATTTACGTAACGAATAAATTATTGCGCACCATGTCTCTTCCTCAACGAACAGAATCGTTGTTTCAATACTATGAATAAATACCTATCGTCATATTATAGATCTATTCGCGTTACTTCCTCCAAAATCCTCCCAAATTTTGCATTTAAAGTGAGATATATTGAGCCTTGAAAAGAAAAAAACAAAGCTTGTGCTAAATGCTTAGTGCAAAAAGTGCAAGCAACGCGAACAGATCTTTTTTGTAAGTACAGATCGAACGCGTATTACTATTCGTATTCACAAACTCGTACTACTCGTGGTTGCTTTTTTCGAACTAACCGTTAATTGACGAAGCGTCTCTACCGTGCCGCTGCCTTGCTGTTTGAAGCTCGCCGCGTGAATGTCGCAGTGATAAACAACAAGGTGAGCAAAGGTATGCGAATAACAATGCGACGTCACCGAGTGTAGTGACATACGTCACGCGCAACTGAAAAACAAAACAATGGCCCGTTCATATTTCGTTATTCATAGTCCGTTTTTATTTCAAGATTGTCTTATAAGTAATGTCTTAAAACACGCTAATATATTGGTTCGTGATTTCTTAAGACTGTACTTACTTTCTTAAGATAGTCTTGAATATAAGATCTGACTATGCATACTGGCCGTAGTCAGTTCTTATATTCAAGACTGTCTTAAGTTCTGTCTTGAGATGTCACGAACCAATAAGAGAGCCGTATTAACATCTTAAAACATTATTTAAGACAGTCTTGAAATAAAAACGGATTATGAATATCGGCCAATAAATCTGCTCTTTTTTGAAGAATTCTGAACTAGTTCTGAAATAGTGCAATAAATTAAAGTGAAACAAATTATAATTTCTCTCTATCACTGTAACTTATTGCACCAGTATTTTTTTTTTCAATTCAGAACTCGGGAAAAGAACAGACCTAATGATCTCTCTTTCTCTCTCTCTCTCTCTCTCTCTCTCTCTCTCTCTCTCTCTCTCTCTCGTCGAGTATTTATTAGGGGTACGTTCCACTTAGTTCTACTTGGCATTTGCAGCACTCGCGAGTAATATTTTATCCTTGCTTAATATTTAATTTGATACAACAAGGATAAAATAATGCTCGCAAGCGTTGCGAACATCAAATGGAACGCACCCTAGATCTATTTTTTATTCTCGCATTAGATTGTATTAAAAATTTCTTTTTTGCTTTTGCCAAATATTAAACATATATTTATTCCACTTTAAATATTTAAGTTCCAAAAATATATACTAATCCAGCTATGGAAAATCTTATATTACCTGTTAAGAAAATCTTTTAATCTGTTACCGCACACACTTATAAATACACACATACACGTATTTTTAAATTATAAGATTTTTAATTATAAAATTCTAAGTAGATAGAATATTCTCTCTCTCACATTCTTTTTAGTCGGGATATAAATCGATAAAGATCAATTATTTATCATATGTATGATTCGTTATTTAATTTGAAAATTATTTTGTCAAAAGAAGACTAATTTATTATTGCATAGTTTATTATTACATTATATCGTATACCACGGTTGAATGTATGGATACGAAATGTAATTGCATATACGCGATATGAGAAAGAAACGGAGATAGCGCAATATAATATTGTTTCTATATTTTATCAGTACATAGCGCGGTTACATTTTCCTATAATCAGCATTTCTGCAACGTGAATCTATAGTGATTATGTACTCGTAAATTTTTTCTTCTTTTTACATTCCGTACGTACATATAACATTAATAATATTCGTAAACACAAGTATTGTGTGACGTAAGTTATTTGTAATTTTAGTTAAATAACTTGCAGTTTCCCTAATTTATTTTTAAAATAAATATTTCTGGAATTGCATTATCAATCTTAATGACAGGTCCTGTTCGTTGATTTATTTGAAACTTGTTGATCAATGTATTTATAACAAGACAAGTATACGCTCCTGTGTCACAGATTTTCCGCTTCCAACTTCCGTCTAATTTCCTAATAAACGCTTAATCGAGCGGTACCAGGAATGAGAGAGCCGGGATCATGAGAGAACGCAAACTCGAGTATGATAACCCGCAGACACGACGTCTCGGCGATACGGCGAGGGTTATCAGAGTTATGAGAGTTACGTTGAATAGTCGGAAAATCTGGAATAACACTCGCGGGAGTTTCACATCACGTTATCATTAGACATAGCAAAACACGATCCCAAGGCCAGGAGACGAATATGCTTGCGAGGATCTTTTGGAAGGCACGTGTATATTTCTATTATTATTATTATACTGACGTAAATAAGATAGCAATTAATCTCAGCTAATTATTTATTTCCTAGAAATTAAAGTTAGAAAAATTGTTGAAACATAGTTAAACGCAGGTATCTATGAAATCTCTCTGGGAGACATTTTTGTTTTTTTATTTATAAGACTATTTTCTATTTTATTTTTTTTCAAAGAACGTACCTTTTATGAAGAATGAGAGTCAAAAGCAAATTCTCGAGCAAGGCAAGTTGGAAGTAAATTTTTTTTCAAAATGACGTTTTTTAATTTTTTTCAAAGTCTGAAGAGTTCCAAAGAAATGAAACTCATCATTGGAACGAGAAAGGATAAGGAAAAAGCGATGTGAATCTGCAATTCTTAGGATGACGTAGAGACAACATGTTTACTGAAATCTTGTAAAAGAAAAACAGTTCGCAGATTTTCTCAGTATTTTTCTCAGATTTTTTCAGTATTTTTGTTTAAAATTTCAAATATAATTAGTAAATTTTTTGAACTTCAAAATAAATTGGAGTGCAAATAGTGCAAACGAATTACATATTAAAAATTACAAGACAGCAATTTCATGAGATGTCTATCATTTTTTATAATTGGAGCCGCAATGGCTACTATAAACGCTACAATTATCAAAAAAAATGATAGACATTTCATGGACATTAACCTACACAATAGTATAAAATCATTAATCTGATTTAACTATCATTTTTTTAATGAATAAATATAAATATTTGTATATTGTAAATAAATGTTTAATTAGTACTATTCAAAGAAATATGTATTAAGATTAAAAAAATTTCATTTTATTATATCTAAAAGTTTACAGATACAGATCTAGAAATAATTTTGTTAAACCATCAAAATAATAACGTATAGAAACCGCAATTATAATGAGCAACGCTGTAAAAAGTTGACATTCTGGCAAATAATTTGAGCGTTCTGCAGAATTATTTTCGTGCAGATTTTCTAGGTAGTAAACATTCCGAGAAAAGGACACTGATTGTGAGAATCGCACAGTCGGTGGTCTACGCGACGTGGACGGTTCTCGCGATTTAATCCGCGCTCGTAACCCTTCTCCTCTCTTTGCACAGGCTCAAGGGGTTAATGATAAAAGTAGCCGGCACGAACATCGCGCCTTCAGTCGGTCTGCAGCCTCTCTGTCGGCTGTTGTTCCCCTGCCGCTCTCTCAAACGTTTTTCTCGCGAGGAAGAGGAAGCGCCTCGAAGCGTGCCTCTCGTTAATATGCCTGTGACGATCTAAGATTTTCTCGCAAATCACGAGTACACGCGTGAATC
Source organism: Acromyrmex echinatior (assembly GCF_024713525.1). Lineage (NCBI taxonomy): Eukaryota > Metazoa > Arthropoda > Insecta > Hymenoptera > Formicidae > Acromyrmex > Acromyrmex echinatior. The sequence goes on from NC_141869.1 coordinate 1,863,472, forward strand.
GAACAGTGTGAATCCTCAGATAATGATGTATAAGCTAATCGTGTCTTGTGCATTTCTCTGCCTGTTCTATCCGCGCTTTCGGCCCTGCGAAGCCGGCACGACTGCCAATCGGTAAAGATACCCCTTGGCATTCTATTTCGCGAAACTAATGTTCCTTCTCTCGATTATTCTTTTTATCGATTACCCGCGGATATCGGACTCTCTTGCAGATTCTCCGTTATCGACTGACCGAGAATAATATTCGCGATGCGCATTAATTTAATAATAGCCACATCGATTTTTCCTCGTGATAAACTTGAGAGTATAAGATGTCGTTAAGGAAAGCTAAGCTATGAAATAGATCTTTTAAAGACAGTTCTACATAACAGATTGCGAGATTCTATTCGAGATATTTAATATCTGGATTCTATAAATATTAATATCTGGTTAAATTAATCTTAAAGTGAAGTGGGCTTCTGATGTTATCTTTGATGTTTTGTAAATACGAATGGAGGAACTTTGAATTGTTCGAGTAATTTTAATCGCAGTACCTAAGGAACGCACATAATTCAACAAAAAATAAAAAAGACTTAATTTTTATTCTTAACATTAATAAATAGTCAAATTTTGTTTGGTGTTTGCACCAAAGATTATCATTTTGACTTTCATGATGTCAAAATCATTTTGATTTTCTCTTTACTTCGGTATAATTACAAAAATCACACTTTTTAGTGATCTATAGGCAGTTATGATTCCCAATTGATCGCAAAAGAAATTATTTGCAAAATTCTTTCGCGAAATCGATATTTATTATGTTTCTCGCTCTTGTGGTTTAACCGGCTTGTTCTTTTAGAGGATATGTATTCACTGCACCGAGGAGATTCTTGGCTGGCGAAACCGAGAGCGGTTGTTTGTCGCTGCACAATCTCGAGCCGCCGGCACACGTTATCCTGGAATTGCTATCTCCAGCGGGTACGAGCGCGGAAGATGAGGTATTAACCAGGACAAGTGGCATCGTTAAAACAGGCAAGTATATTCTTCTTTCTCGAATTCTACAATTAATTGACAATGTCATTCGATTTCCGAATGCTCGACAGTTTTAACTGACTCAAATGATTTCATGGTATTGTTCCCAAAACATACATAAAGACACCCAAAAAAATATTCTGCCATTTAGTGGTTCCGTGTTAATATCAGAGGATTTTCCATTTATATATATATATATATATACCTCAAGAGGATACGCTACAAAGTAAAGGAATTTTTTATATAATCATAAAGTACTGGTATTTAGGATTGCAATCCTCTCAATACTAGAAGAATGTTTTATATGTACTGGCATGCACGCGTATTATGGTAGCACGTAAATGACAAACTTCTTCTAATAAATAAACGTGCTGCTAGTATTTTGTACATCTTCTTATTTCAAAGGGCTATTTGAGTTATTATAGAATTTTTTATAGAGGAATTTATTTTTGATCATAGTATATGTGTCCTCATTTTTATAGATGAATACGTGTTATAAATACACGCACCTGATTAATGTAAGATTAATGTAAGATTTTTTGCTTAGAGGAAATGCTAAGAGGAATTCCCCGCTTATCGGCAGAATATTTTTTTTTTTGGGTGGACAAATGTCAAGTAATATGCGCTAGAATTCTAGCAAATTTTATGGAATTGGCAAGTCTATATAGGGACAGACATCCACTTATGTAAAATACTTAATTTTTCTAGTAAATGAATGATCGTCATATAGTTATATTATAAAATGCTTTTCACATTTTGTAAAATAAATCTATAAATTAAACATCTCAATAAAATTTACTTTAGCGACGAATATTTTTACCTTAGCTCTGACAAAATTTATTTTACTGTATGGTAAAAAATACAAGTCTTGACAGTTGTTTGAGTTTATAGTCTTGAGAATAGATTTATTTTACTGTAACAGTGACTTGAGTAATAATGACTTGAATAGATTTACTATTGTAATGTACTTTTTTACTTTACACCTCCCATATTTTCACTTCTAGGCAAATAAAGTTCATCATAAATTCAGCAAAAATTATCAGAATATTTTTATTAATCTTGTAAAGTAAAAAGATTGTTCAATTTATCTCCTTGTATAGAGAATTGGCAAAATGTGAAGATACAATTTTGAATTTGAAAACCTGAGTTTTTAGAGTTTTTAGAGATAAAGATTGTTTTTCACACTTTTTGGTTTTTTATATCTTACGATCTCTGAACTTATACGTTCTCTTCCTCAGATACAGAGACTCGCGATGGCGAATTTACGCCTGAGGATAATCGAATATCCGAATACGACTCGATGTGTTATTGCGCACGCGACGCGATAACGCATAATCGTCGAAAATACGCGTGGATTCCTGTGTTGAATTCAGGGACGTAGCAATGGGCATAACAAAAGAAAATGCGATATCGAATAATGGCCAAACCAATCTTTAAAAAACGGATAATGAAGAACTGATAATTCAAACTTTCACTCTACCTTTCGTCAAAGATATTCAAGTTTGTCGAGATTACAGATCGATGATACTCGAGATTATCGAAATATTTCTGCCCAAAATTGTGAATACGTGATGAGGTTGCACAGGTTCGAGTGGGGTTCTAAATTTGGCACTATAAATAAATTTACGGTCATGAGAAAGTTTAATGGAGAATTTATTTTCGGGCCTTTGACTACGCTTCTGAATCGCATCCCGGTCTCTCCTCCTTCTTCCCTCGCAGCTCGAATCGGACGCTTTAAACAAATCATAAATTGAAATTGTCGCCGCTTCCTGCGGGGGAGCTAAATGAGCCGAGTCTCTCTCCGAAGGGGAAATAAGCAATCGCTCGGGATCACATGGGAAACCCATCTGCATTGTTATTCACGGGATGCACAACAAGTATAGGACTTGATCAAGGTCCGAGTTTATCGTACGTTTATGATTGATTCCGCAGACGCGCGGAATGATTTGTCGATGAATCGCTAAAAAATATATATGATTAGTAAACTTGAAGTAAATTACAGAACGAAGATTCTTTGTTGTAAAGTAATCTAAAGTGTATTCTAAAGTCATCTAAAATATTTTGATAATAAATATCTTTTCTTTGCCTTTCAAGATATCTTAGACTTGCTGTACTTGCGTTAGCGAAATAGTTCAATTTTGCGGTGTTATTTATATAACTGTTCATATTTTTATATTTAAGCGTCCGTATTAGATAATAAAAATAAACTATTTTTTATTTTATTAAAAATATTCTCCCTAAACTTGATTATTTTAATTCGAATTACAATTCAAATTGCGTCGACGTATAATTCAATCGCGATTGTCGACAACATGATTAATTAAGCAAATCAACTTACGCAATTTATACATGCTATTATCCTTATACTATTAACTATTGCGACTGTCATTAAATATTTTATTCTTCTTTTTTTCATTGCTCAAGTAGTTGAAAAATAGAAGGAAGTAAATTCAGCCATTGGTTTTGTTAACGTTTACTATAGGAATAGAAACATGTCTGGAACTGGCAGTACCTTTCACGAAATACTTCAACGGACGACTACGATTGAAGATAAAATTCGACAAATATCCCGACTATGTCGTGGAAACGGAAAAAGAAGTTTATATCGAGCACGATTCCCTAATCACGTTCGTCGAGACAGATAAGCCTGTCTATAAACCTGGGCAAGATGTGAACATTAGAATCCTTATACTCAAGCACGACTTGAAGCCTTGGAAGAAAACGGTTCGTTACTCGTTACTAACATAAGTATTAGTCCAATCGTAACTACGTAAAGTAATAACATACGAGGATCATACAGAAAATAATGGCCAATATTTTTTTATAAGTTAGGATTTTTTATTATTGAAAAATCAGATATATCATCTTAATCTTTACCGACTTTTGTTTTTTTAAATAATTCAATTTTTTGGAAATGTTTTTTTTTTCTAGAAGCTTCAATATTTATTTATAGTATAAAACTTTATAAGTAAATAGTTGATGGAACGAAGTTTTACACTACAAAGAAATATTTAAACTTTCAAAATGAAAAAAATGTATACAAAAAAGTCGGGATTATGAAGAAAAATAAACAAAAGATTAAGATAATATAATTATATATTAAGATGATATACTCGATATTTCAATAACCAAAAATTAATTTAAAAATTGTTGCATTACTTTCGATATGACCCTCGTAATATATATGTTCTCTAAGAAGGGACAATTTATTCATACAGAGTTCTAATAATAGAATCGGCTGGAAAGAAGAGAAGAGGTCTCATTTAATAATATGGAGCTTGTCTTTCTAGATACCTAAAGTATGGATTGAGAATCCATCCGAGGTGCGAGTGGCGCAGTGGGCCAATGTCAGTACTGAAAATGGAATGGCGCAATTAAAATTCGGTCTATCTCCGGAACCAAGCCCGGTAATGTGATCCTAAACGAGAACACATAACGAGAGTACGATAACGATAATGCTAAGGATGCTGTTTATGCTACAGGGTACCTGGAAGATTAAAGTGGAGAAGAGAAGATCGCAACCGCAATTAATCCATACAACCGTATTCGAAGTGAAGAAATACGTTCTTCCGAGATTTCAAGTGACCATAACTTCACCGGGATACATTCTCGCGGATGCGGAGAATGTTACGTGGAACATATGCGCAAAGTAAATGATCATTTTGTCAATCAGCAAATTGAAGCATTTGCTGAAGCGTATCTGCATGACACTGTTTTATTATAGATACAGTTATGGCAAGCCGGTCAAAGGAAAATTGCTTTTAAAATCGACGCCTCAAATACCGACATGGAGAAGGAAACCCAATCTCCCAGAAATACATTACGAAACGGAGGTCAGTAACTTTCGACATTAATGTTTATTTTATCTTTTTAGAAAATCTGTTACTTAAACGATTCCAATCGTGTCTTTATAAAAATCAAACTTCAATATTTTACAATTATAAGTAGAAATTAAATCGATGAAATAAATCAAATAAAAAAAATAATCTTAGTTTCGGTCGAAATGTGAAATTATAATATTCATATCCAAATTTGCATATATAAATATTACCTATTTGATACTAAAATTCATTTTGAAAACAGAATCATTTATCTTATTTAATTCAATATTTTATAGACATAGTGCGATATGAGAGATTCGATGTCCCGCGAGATTTAAAATTAGCTGATTGTTACAGCTGGATTCGCCGGATGGTTGCACCGAATTTGTATTATCGGGCGCGGTACTCGGACTCGCTCAATGGAAAGTGGCACCAAATAACATCGTCCTCATAGCTAACTTTACTGAGACTGGTACTGGCATAGTAGAAACAAGCATTAGCCGAACTGTGGTCGTGCATCAGGCCTTAAAACTGGAGTTTCTGCCGTACACACCAAAATACTTTAAACTGGGCTTGCCATATCATGGAAAGGTAGTTATTACAAATAATCGTTTCAATTTCTTGCGTACTTATCAGACGACTTATAAGTTTATCAGGATTCAAAATTACTTAAATATTCGCTATATACAAAGAATTAAAAAAAATAAAACAAAGCCAAATATTAAACATTAGATGACGGATATTACAAATATTATTCACTTTAAAAACACCCGTTAATTTTATAATTATTCATGACTGAAGAGGACTAATAATAAGTGAAGTTTGAGACGTTTCGTGTGTTTTTATGTCTTTTGTATAGTGAATGAAATTTGTATTATCAGTCATCTAATTGGCTCATTTGAAATTTAAATTTATTTTATTCTTTTTATTTCTCAGGATTTCTACTTTTCTCTGGAGCTAAATAAAAGTATGCTTTTTGCGGAATTCGAAATAAATCTCTTTTACAGTTACGCGTCTCGCGGCATGACAATACCCCGGCACCGCACGAGAAGATCCAACTCTGCGTACGAGTACGCGGTAAGGACGAGTGGCTTCGCGTGGTAGTTGAATGCCGCAACTTCACATCTTCGTCTGATGGTTTTGTTGACTTTGTCGTACCACCACCGCACAGAAATATCGTCCTGCTGAGTTTCGTCGCGACTGGTATCGACTATCCTACGAAATACTATTCGCCGGACACGCGTTGGCGAGTACGTTGAACAGTCATTACATATTTAAGAAAAGAGATTTAAACAAAATACTTTATCTTTAATTACTTTTAATAATTTATTTGATTAATTTAAAGACGATTTATTCTAAAAGAAAAGATGGAGACACAATTTTTGAATATATTTTAAAACACTTTGTATAAGCATCAAGTCGCATTTGCGAATCTATCGTCAAGGCTGAATAAGTTAACTAAGTTAAGTTGAAGCTAATGACTTTAAAAATTTAACTTACTTAAAGTAATTCAATTAATAATGCAATTAATTGAATTAGAAATTAAGTTAATTAACAAAAAGTAATTAAAAAGTTAAAAGTTAAATTTGATTCGAAGAAACAACCAAAAAAAAAGAAAAAGAAAAAAATGTTATCGTTTTACATAATTTTTTCCTTTCTAATATAATATATATTAAAGAATCACTGATTTTTTTGTTGTTTACAACTAACGATTACATGATATAAAAGACATAAAGTTACGAAATTATATACTCATTACCCCTTCGTAATTGTATCTAAGGATTAACTTCAAACAAATCAAATTAAAAATTAATAGTTATCGATAAAATATAACTAAATTAAGTTAAAAAATTAAGACTCTAAAATGTAACACTAAGTTAAGTTAAAATTAATTAAACTTTACTATTAACTTTTTAATGTAGCACTACCCAATCCTGTTTATTATAAATCGCAATTAGGTTTTCATGGATCAACCATCAGCACATATTGAAGTGAATCCTTGGTATTCACCGTCAGACAGCTATTTAGCAGTAGCCCGAGGTTATCAACCGATTGTTTGTGGCGAAAAATACTCATTCAATGTCATGTATACGGTGCCGGCAAAAAGTAAAACCAACGAGTCCATTTCCTTCCATTACTCGATCAATTCTAAGGGGGACCTGTTAATATACGGTCATGTGAAACACCGACCTACTAGAGATACGGTTTTGAATTACTCGGAATTCCGGAACTTGTTAGGTGCCGTCGAATCACCAGGAAATAAAACAGATCAGGGTACAATTGCTCACAGGTAATATTCCACTTGGCAAAGTACATTTCCATAGATTCTTTTCACTTCACATTTACTTTTAAAAACCTTTGAATGTGTACTTTTGAATTTTTTTATTTATTTAAAAAAATAAAAGTATAGAATCGTAAATTTCAAAATTTCTGACGTTGATTTCTTGTTTCTCAAGATTCCCTCTCAGCGTCAAGATCACTCCGTCTATGGCACCTGTCTCTGAATTGTTGTTATACTACGTTCGTTCGGATGGTGAGATTGTTGCTACCACGTATTCCATCAAAGTGGGACACTGTTTCGAGAATAAAGTAAAGACCGCCTGGCACACCGACGCTCAAACCCCGGGAACAGCTACTCAATACCACGTGGAAGCTGCCCCCTGGTCTCTCTGCGGCATTTCAGCAGTCGACAAGTCAACTCGTTTCTTAGCAGGAGCCAAAGCAAACCTGATTGACGCTGATCAGACTTTTGCGCAGATGAAGAGATTCCATATCGAACCGGAGCCGCGTCCTATTTGGACGTGGACTCATTGTAAAGGTATGTAAGATACGTAGCGATACAGACAATAAAAAAAAATAATGTTAGATTAATTCTTTATTCTTCTCTTGAAGTATTTTTGTTGAATTTTTAAGTTACGAGGATATCCAGTTAATGTAAACCAGTTTGTGTAATTCGACATATAAATTCTTGCAGCTGCAACGCCCGAAGAAACAATTAACACAGAATTCGATCATTTACCAATGCCCGCATTTGAAGAATCACCCTCGTGGGAGCGTAAAAGGAGAAGAAGAACGGTGTACAATGGCGGACTTGTGAATTACGTAGATGCCATACAGGCGTTCGATGTGAGAACTTTCTGGAAATGTAAATAAATTCTAAGATTGTAAGAAAGGTAATTATATGTCCATTGGATCTTGCCCCGTATTTCAGGACTTCGGAGCTGTCGTGATGAGCGATTTGATACTTGAAACACGGCCCTGTCTTCAACTTCGTAGAGGTAGAGGTAGAAGCATGAACGTGAAAGCTCCTAGGATTCCAACCCCTGCAATTCCTTTCTTCTCAGCATCTGCAGACTTGGAAACGGATGCTGGTGCGTTTCCAGAAAAATTGCTTGTTCATAGATAGATAGATTTTATCCAAGCAGAACAACAAGTCACGATAACATAAAATGAATGATGTTAAAAGGAATCATTACTGATTGAAAAGTGACTTTTAGTAATTTTGAAGCCATTTTGATGTCATAATGACTTGTGTTCGGTTATCTTTTTTTAAACTATATTTATTATATTATATATTTATTAGACACATTATTTCGATAGGAATGTTTAAAGCGAAGACATTGCCTATGGCGTATCCATTATTAAACGTGGGTCCCGAGCAAGGATACGTGGATCAAGCATCCGACCAACCTCCTCTCAGATCTTACTTCCCTGAAACGTGGCTGTGGGAATTAGTGCCAACAGGGTACATATTTAACAGAATATATTTATCATTAATCAAAAACAATTCCGTTGTAATTGTCTCCGGTTAAGTTTTAAATTTTATTTCATTTTCTCGTTTTGAAATATACATAGGATACATTAGCAAGTTATTCTTACACTTTTTAACAATTAAATAAGAAAGCATTTTCAGTTTCCGTTTGTTTGATTCATATTGTTTCATATATGCTTTTTTCCTTTATTTTTTATAGAAAAGAAGGCAAAGTGACGATAGAACGTACTCTGCCTCATACCATTACTGATTGGATCGGATACACTGCATGTGTTTCACCTACACACGGTCTCGGAATAGCACCACCAACCACCATCACGGGATTCCAACCGTTTTTCCTCGATTATAGCTTACCATACAGTGTGAAACGCGGAGAAATGTTGCGCATGAAAGTTTCCTTGTTTAATTACATGCAACACAGTTTACCGGTAAGTTTTTGACATTCATTTCATTCTTGTGTTCTACTATCATTCGACATTCCTAATGAAATTTTAATAAAATTCAGAGATTATTACAAAAATAATAAAATACACACAAATCGATTATTAACGTAGATACATATAGAATTAAAATATACCTTTACATATATTATACGATCTTTCATATTGAATAATTGAGAGATATTCATTGCACATTAAATCGCATTTACAATAACCGACCGATATGTTATAATTGATTGAGCGATGGTTTTCGCAGGTCAAGATTAAGTTGGAAGATGCAACGGGGCTCGACTTGCATCTGTCGCACGCAGTCGCTTCGTTCTGTGTAAAACCACGAGATAGTGTAGTGCACGAATATATTCTCAGACCTCGAGTTCTCGGCGATGTTAATATCACGGTTTCCGCTTCGATCGATTCGGATTATGCCGAGCCATGCGGCCCGGAAGTGCTTGTATATACACGGTAAATGGATCTCAATATTTGAATATTTCTGTTTGCAATTACTATTTAACAATTCAGTAAATACATTTATTCGTCGAAATTATATATGAAAATCCGGAATTTCTTTTTTTTTTTAAAGAAAGTTGATTTGAGTATAATTTTGGATCATATCACGTATTCGCAAAACAATATAGAGATAATAAAGCAAAAAACAGCGCAAGATTAAAATGTATAAAATAATAGGATATCTATCATTTAATACTCCATATTTCAGTTCAAGTCAAAACATGTTTCATCTCAATATATTTTTATTAAAGTAAATTATTTTATACATAGTCTTAATTTTGTTCGTTTTTGTCTTATTATTTTCTATAAAAATTTTTCATTTTTCATCAAAAGGAGGAAAATATGATCTTGTTAAACATAGTTTTGATCACTTAAATGTTAGAAATTATAAATTATGAGTTAAACATCGACAGTATTTAGCAATTTATACACCCTTTTTAGAGACGTGATTGTAAAACCAATACTAGTACTACCGGAAGGATTTCCTGTAGAAATGACAAAATCTGCGTTCATCTGTCCGAAGGACTTCAGCGATGATTCCACCATAACTTGGAATCTTGATCTACCTAACGATTTGGTACCCGAGAGCGCGAGAGCGTACGTGTCCCTGATAGGAGATATCCTAGGTCCGGCTCTCGAGAATCTAGATAAGCTCGTTCGTTTGCCGATGGGATGCGGCGAGCAAAATATGATTCTCTTTGTTCCTAATATCCATGTTATTGGCTACTTGGACGCTTCTGGAATTGACAATCCGGAGCTAAGAGCAAAAGCGATCAAAAATATGGAGAAAGGTGCTATTTGATTTTAATTTGATTTTAATTAGAGATTAAGAAAAGATTTTTTTGTTATATTTGAGGTTGTTATATTTGATTGTGCGATACAGGATATCAGCGCGAATTAATATATAGACATCCGGACGGTTCGTATTCCGCGTTCGGTCCGGAAAGTTCAGAGGATGGTAGCTCGATTTGGCTCACCGCATTCGTGATCAAATCCTTTGCTCAAGCGAAGAATATAATTCATATCGATGAACGAGATCTCAAAATTTCTGTAAAATGGATGGTGAAGAAACAATTGGAAAATGGATGCTTCCCTGTGATTGGCAGAGTATTCCACAAAGATATGAAGGTATTACATACGCAGCATTAAATCTTTCTTCAAAGTGACATTTAAATGTGTTTACAGGGCGGTCTGCAAGATGACGATACTTCTTCCTCGGCATTAACGGCTTACATTCTGATCTCGCTCTTAGAATCGGGTGTGCCATTAACAGCATCACTCATTAATAACGCTCTACATTGCCTGGAGAAAGGAATGGAGAATGACGGCGGTACAACGTACACGGCAGCTTTATCCACTTATGCCTTAACGTTATTAGAACATCCAAAAGCGAACAACAGCATGAAATTGCTTATGAAACGTGCAACGCGGAACAATGTATGAATAACAAAATTTACTCTAATTTTACTCTCAACCCTCAACTAGATCTAAGTTTAGAAGCAGGTCCAAAAAAACTTAGCTCGCAAGCCAAGTTTTGGACAAAGCTAGTTTTAAAGTGACCTATTTGAAGGTGACCTATTATACAGAATGCAAGTGAACTTTCGCCTATAGTGATTGATAGAGAAAGATTCAAAGTTTTTTTATCTATGATTAAAAATTTCATAGTACAGGATTGTATCAATCATTGTACAAAAATTAAAATACAAAAATTTTCAGTTCGGCCCTAAATCTGTTGCTGTAGTCGAGTTTACATTAATGAAAATATATAAGATAAATCTCAATCAGTGTAATCTTCATGATAAATTTTCATTTGCTAGGATCTTCTCTGGTGGGAGGATAAACATAAACCATCGCTAGGACTGAGTATCGAAATGACAGCATATGCTGTGCTGTCTTTGGTGAAGTTAGGCGGCGAGACGAACATGGTCGAGGCGTTGAAGGCAGTCCGTTGGATGTCGAAACAACGCAATGCAGAAGGTGGTTTCACATCTACACAGGACACTGTGCTTGGCCTGGAGGCGCTCACAAAGTACGCCGCTGCGATGTCGAGCAACACAACAGACCTTTCGGTGCTCGTGACCGCTGGTGAGGTGGACCAGGTGTATAGAATGTATAACGATAATCGTATGGTCCTCACGCAGATTCGTCTGCCCGTCATACCAACGATAGTCGAGATCTTTGCCGAGGGTGAAGGCTGCGTCTTAGTACAGGTAGCTTTAAATTTTTTCATAGAATTTTATAATAAAATATTCGATATTCGTTTATTAAACTATAAATTCGTATAAGTATAAAGAATTTGATCGAGAAAAGAATTCCCCCCCCCCTCCCCTTCTCTTCTCTTACTTGACTTATTTATATTGATCTAATTTCTACTCATAATTATTTTCAGAGCAATATAAAGTACAATGTTGCACATGCGACCGGCTCTGAAGCTTTTGATCTCTCAGTTAACGCAGCTCCCGCAACGTGGCTAGATGAATGTTCGAGGCAAAAAATTACAATTTGCACGCGATATAAAATGGCAGATGGGGAAAGTAATATGGCATTACTAGAGATCAATATGGTAAGCGGATACGTCCCGGATCGTACGAGCCTTCATTCTCTATTGGAAGATCCAGCCACAAGTGAGTGTGCAATTAAAAAATATATTAAGAGATACTAATGGATAAAATTTATTCCCTTGTGTGACACAAATATTTGTAGAAGTGAAACGTTTCGAGGATGACCGCGGTATCGTCACCATTTATTTCGACAAATTAATCAACCAAAAGACCTGTATATCGTTTACGGTGACCAGAGAAAATATTGTGGACAGACTTGAACCAGCAAATGTAAAACTTTACGATTACTACCAACAGGAGTTGACGATATCTAGCGTAAGTTTACAAGAATATTCTCAATAAATACCAACTAACAATGATATAATTTCTTAATTTTCTAATCAACGCTATAACTATTATGTACAACGTGCGTTATATATTATATTTATATTGTTGAGTGGGAACATTTAATATTGATGTAATGTTACTGTTAGTGTTTACCGTTGTTCATAATTCATTAAATATCTAAAATATAAATGTAAATATACATATTTTATAATATATTTGCATTATATATTTTTCAGAGCTACAGTTTTGCGGCGACTTGCAGCAGTGCTACTCCGAGTGAAGAAGTCGAGGTTCCCAATCCGGTGCCGATAGAGGTACAGGAAATGGGCAAGGACACCGCGAAGAAGGATACTGTGGAAAAAGAAGAGGATATAATCGAGAAAACAGCTGAAATTCCGAACGATCGAAACGGAACTGTAGAGCAGATAGGTAACGCGACTCAGAACTCTGATCTGGTCAAGCAACTCCGTGACAAAGTAACAAATGAGAAATCGGTAACCGGCATACAGTCTAGAAGCGAGGATATTTCACCGGTAGACAATTCCAATCCTAAAGTAAATAGTGACGATATCAATACCGTTACGAATGTTAGCGCAGCCAACAATAACGGCGTCGAGTCTGGTAATATGGATAGTTAATGAATATTACGTACATAGCTCGAGAGTAATGAGAACGATTTGTATTATGAAAATCTTCTATTGAACTTATACATTTACACGATTAAATTCAAATGTATTAAAGTATGCTTCCAGTGCGCATTTCCAGTAGAAGCATATTTTAAGAAATTATGTTCAATTGCGTATAAATATAAGTTCGAAATGTTTAACTAAATTATTCTCGTTATTTTCGGGATAAATCTCTTTCTTTTTCTTGTATCATATCTTCTTCGTAATTTTCTAAATTTTCCAAATTTCTCAGTACCACAAAGAGAAGCTGGAAGCGGCCAAACGCCAGACGAACCGGACATCAATCTGAATCCCGTGTTCGACAGGCTCGGACCACCTAGCATAGATCTCGAGGACATGGAGGCACCGTTCTTAACTTTTAACAGACAGGGCCAAGATTTTGCGACAGATTTCGACAGAAATCCGCTCTTCGTTGTGGTTGATCACGAACTAGCGACTCCTGAGGGTATCGAAGGACCTGTACCGGTTTCTGTCAAACCCGATATCATACATTTTGACGACAATCCTCTATCAAACATGACTAATGAAACCGATCAGAAAATAGAAACAGATCTGAACAACAACGAAACATTACGTACGTAAATTAGACGTAAAAATTACTCAAAATGGAAACCATTTTGATTTTTTCTCATTCAGAGAAATTGGATCTTGTATATACAAACATAGCCCTCTCATACAGCATAGACTTTCAAGGGATGTCCTAAAGACATCCAGAAGATATTTCTACAACCTAAAAAATGTTTCCAGAACGTCCCTTAGACAAAGTACCACGGAAAAAAAAACAGCTGAAAACTTCACTGATTCAGCAAATCTATAATCATAATATACAGACAGTTAATTTTCTATGTTAAAGTAGCAAAGTTAACAGCTGAATAATATTAGCGATTTGTTAAACCATCAAATCTTCTTAGTTACAGATATTGAATTCGCGCAGTAAGTTATAAGTTTGCTGTCCCACTCAATTAATTTTTTTTTCCATGTGTGCTATGTACTTGTTTCAATTATTCAGTTTATATTTTTTTCAAATTAGAAATGCTCTTAATAAGTAAAATTAATCTTTTCCGTTTATATATAATATATAACCGGTACTCGAATAATTTTTTTTATTTCAGCACCTCTTGGTTTGAACGAGTCCTGCCCTGCATGCGCCGACGAATTACCGTCGAATATTAACGATCTTTATTGCTCCGCCAGTAGCGTCGTAAAGGCGGCAATCAGACGATTACGTAAAGCAAGGCTTCTATTAGATATGCAATCATCGCACGAAGTCACACGCCTGCATTCGATGATCGCATTTGTCTTAAGATCCAATTGTTCTTGCCCGCCTTTAGATAACCGTAAGTATACAACTGAGCATAATTAAGAACAACTATATACTATCGTCATTATATATTCATTATTATCATTTATAATTTGAATTATATTATAGCTGGAAGTCTAGCACTGCTGATGCACTTCGAGGACGGCGAGTTTGCTAAGCGCTCGCATAATCGATACGTCTTAGACGAACAGGTTTCTATATACGGATTACCATCGATTGGTGGTGTTCCACGTGAGATAACGGACGCTCGAGCAACGTGTGCGAATCAAGATAATAGCGCATTTCTTAATCTTCCTACGGCTGACTGATCTTCGGTGTTCCGCTGAGAATATACTAAATACAGAAATAACAAAACACGTCATGTATTGTATAAGCGAAACTCAATCGAGAAGCAAAAACTTAATCGTTTTCAGCCATACATATACAAAAATTAAATTACTTGAACTAGAATAAGATTTCTCTTGATTTGAATCAAGAAATTCATCGTTGCAATTTGATTCATTAATTTTAGCACGTCTCCTGTATTTAATTTGAAAGTAAATTTTACACAGGATATGTAGTCGAATACACTCTAAACTTTCATCGCAAATCACTCTTCTGCATCTCCCACCGTACACATATCTCGACATCATATATTCTATGTTAAGAGTGTGCGATGAGAAAACATAATATCTAATAGAATAAAGTGTCATTTTTACAGCGAAAGTCGCGTTATATCGATTATATTGCGTTATATCGTTTAATTCTCGTAATTGTGAATAGCAAATAATTTACAAGTTAACAATAAACTGTAAATAAAGCGCAGCGATTTATGATATAATAATTGGGTAATTCAATGAATCCATGAAATGTTAATCTTTAGTGTCGTATTTTCCATCACCGATTTTAATGTGCGAGCTATGTTTAAGCTATGTGTTTAAGGTGAGTAATAATACATCAATTTTTTGATTAGCTTGTGAATGAATTAGCTTGTGTAATTTTTCTAAACATTTGAAAATTATATTTTCTTAGATAGACTCGACTGTGCAAATTTAATTCCGGAGAGCCAAGAAACAATGTTAAAAAAAAAAAAATCTAAATAATGAAAAATTTGATAAAATTCGGTTCGAACAATTTTTACGCGTACAAGAATGATAGAAGCAATAAGTATGAAAATATTTGGAGTTTTAAACGAATGTGTTGTATCTTTATTTGTTGCTCATGTTTGATCGCACTGTAATAGTTATTACAAATTAACAATCACCCGAATCGAATTCTCGCTACATTAAATAGTATTCCGTTATAATGTACGATTATTTAGTTAATAATTATATACGATTTCAATTCGTGATCATATTGTCCATTTGACATTTAACATTGATAGGATTGATCGTTACTATCACGCGAAATGATATTTTAATTAAATTTAAAACCTTCGTTCGTTATATTAAATCTTGTACTTTCCAAAAGACAAGCCTCATTAAATATCAAATGGATAGATTCTCTGGAAGTATTATTATTTATTCACGCTGTATACAGTTAAATGCTTGAAATAAATAAACATATATAACTATTGCTTACTATACACTATTCATCGCGCTGATTCGCTACAATACCATTGAGAACTTAACTACGTAAGGAATGAAAGGATGAATGTAATTGGCAGTAATAATCGGTATTCGCCGCCCATATCTCGTGCTAGATGACAAACACATGTTTTCAAACTGCGAATGTCCAAGGAGTAGGCAGTGTATTACTTGCGGCGAATATGCATTGGCAAGAATGACGGAGTAAACGATGAGCATAAAGATATAGTGTGTAAAAAAAAAGATCTAACAACGTGACATCTGACATTTGATAACGGAGCTATACTCGATCTCAAGGCGATCGTCCCATCGAGGAGGACGTATATTTTCCCTTAAATTCGCCAAGAGACGCAGTGAATGTAGCTTGCAAGCGATGACGATCGTAAAATACATCACCTTCGCGAAGGCGCGACACATACGCTTATTAACATTTATCGACATTGAGAGAGATGTCGTATAGTATAGACTATTAGTACATGTACCACCGATTCGTAACCGAGAGCTATATCTCGACGGCGGAGAATACACTACCAAAAAAAAACGGCCATCCCGACGAAGTTTAAGCATGGAATACTAAATAAAACAAAAAAAAAGTAAAAAGCATTTAAACTAACAAAAACAGACTCACGCCTCTTTCATATAAAAATGAAAAAACTCGTAAAATACTATATGTAAGATCTTTAACAACTGATATGGATATGCATTTACAAATTTCACAATTCGAATACACAAGCTCGATATTAAATTATGTATGACTTTCTCATGGAATCGCTAGAATCTGTCGTATATTCGTTTTACAGATTAAGCAGTAGCGATAATAGATCAATTAAAAAATTCGTAAGCTATGTTTTTAAGCAGAAAAAATATAGAACTATAAGACACAAGTTGTACTGGAGTATTGTCGTTGTATCGGTACGGATCTTACGAGACAATTCCCTAATCAAATCAGTTTTCTTTATAAATATTAATACGCATTATAAAAATCTTCCTACATGTTGTATTCTTTTCGAATATTATGCTACAAATATAATTGCTATATATAATACCGTTAAACCTACACAAAGCTATTCCCGATTCTTATTTAATCGCGCATTGCTTCAATATACGCCTCGTTTTATTGTACAATAAATCATATATCGATTTAATATGGAGCCTGCGTGTTATCAGGGGAATTGCAGCGGGCGGGCTAAATTACAGAGACGCAATAAACGTAACGCCGGCCACGGTACATTTATGCATGTAATTCGAAATTGATGCACAAAAATATTAGATGAAGAATCGGAAGATACTGGTTTCTATCCGACTGATTTTTATCGTACCTTACGCGTCAATTATGCCAGAATGAGAATAGCACGTTGCTTGTAAAGCAACACATTGTTACGGACTTACGCGAAGGTCGCTGCTGTACTACTCAGTAGATTTTGGGTGCCGAACGATCGTTGATTGGGCCGCTGGTCTTCCTCAGCGGAGTACCACGTCTAATCTGATCCATGAGGGAGTCTCTCATTTGCAGAGGATCCATAATGGGCACGCGATTGCCCATGATGCGCCTGATACTTGCGGATCTGCTCGTATTCCCCACCTGCTGCAGAGCCTGTTGCTGTTGCGCCAATTTAGCGTTCAGCGTCTCGAGAAAGCCGGAAGCCGCCGTTTTGACATTCTTGGACTGTTGCTGTTGCTGTTGCTGCTGCTGCTGTTCCAAGAGCTGCTGTTTCCTAAGAGACTTTGGGCTCATGTTTACGCCCGCCGTAGTATTGCCGCTCATGGTACCAATAAGTTTAGCGTTGAGCACTGCCATGAAACCCTGGCCTACGCCGCCTGGTCCCTGTCCTTGGCTTGTAGCTTGTCCAGCTTGACTGATGATAGTACCACTGGCTACATTGGTGGTTTGTGCGCTGACAGATCCGCGTTCTTGGGACGACGAACGAACAGCCGAGCAGGAACGTTCAACCGATGAACGAGTTATCTGCAGCACGGCGTTATGTTGGATGATGCTCGAAGGATTATTGTGCCCCTGCTGCTGTCCAGTAGCCTTTCGTAAGAGCGACGGACTGGCTGGTGTATGACGAAGCTCGGTCAGAGTTCTCACTGTCTCGGAAACCGAGATGGATCTACAAAAAATAAAACATTAAGTAGAATTACGGATAAAAATTGGAAAGAGATTAAATCGCGGCATTGAAACTTTCAATTATAGAGTTTATTGTAGCTGAAAATATTAAGCAACGTCGATCTTCACCTCTGAGGCGTAGGGCTGACCGTGGGCGAAGAGCTTTCGAGAAGGAACGCAGGTGGCGGAGGAAGATTCTCTGTTTCATCGCAAACATTCTCGCCCCGATCTTCATTAACGGATGAAGGAGGTACGGTAATGACAGTGGATGTGCGTCTTGTCGGTGGCGGTGGTCTGCTCGTCTGCTGAGCCGACCCTCTACGTGTCACTAACGTAGATGCGGCGCCAGGTACGTTCCACGTGTTCTCGTTTTGATTGTGAAGCGAATGAGAGTGTGGCAAAGTATTTTGGCTTCCGTATCCACTGCTGGATTCCAAACTGGACTCGGATGTCTGACTGCCGGCGTCTTTCTCCGGGACTTCGATCTACATGATTCAGCGAAACGTAAGCAAAATCGAAAATATTTGTTCAAAATATTGTATATCTATGCCTGTATCAAATTAGACTGAGATTGAAACTGAATTTGACTAATCAAAGCAAAGTTTATTAAACTTACTATACTAATTTTGTTTCTTCTAATTAATTAATTTCTATTTCAATCTCAATCCTCTCTCTAGTCTGATCTTTAGACTTTATACTTTGTCGCTTTTTTGGTATACCTTGTCAGTTCCTGGTGTTGTTAATGATGCTGGAGGAGGAGGCGGTGGAAGTTGCATCTCCTGAGCACGACTAGCAGCTAGATTCGCCAACTCGTGCATATTTACGTACATTGGTTGTTGGAGCTGATGGCTTGCCAATTCTACAGGACCGTTATAACGGTAAGTCTCACATCGAATCGTAGCTCACGTAGTTTACGTATCGATGTTAAACAAACCTTTTGCCAAATGAGCAGGAAGAGGTAATTTCGGCTTTCCTCGAGGACTTCCAGGCGGCTCATTTTTAACTGGAATCGTTGGTCGTTCCAAACTAGAACACCTATTCGGTATAGGTGGACGATTGCCGCCATTATTTCTTCGAAGCTGCACCCTGGACAGCTGCTGATTCGAGGAAGAACATGAAGAGGAAGAGGAAACCGGAGAGGCAGGCTGGCTGTGACAGCAACTATTACCGTCACGATCCGGAGCTTGGAATGTGTAAACGCTGAGCGCCGGTCTTTGATGTCCCTTTTCGTACGCTGAAATAAATAAAAAAAAACTTGTAATTAAATCGGAATTACGAATCAAATTATGACAAGTATATATATATAAATATTACTTACCGGAGGAAATAGTATGTGGTCGTTCGTTCACCGCTCCCGGATTTTGTCGATCGTACTGAACAGACGTTTCCTGCAAATCAGGCCAAGTAGAAGTTGTCACGGGTCGCGTTACAGTACAACCGGTACTTTGATTACTTAGAGAAGACACATTCGATACCTAAAAACACGAGCCTCCTTTTTAACCGATCGCCAACGAGAAAGAGCAGAACAAGATAGAACGTGTGAAAATGCATTCTTGAAGTTAAACTATAGAATTCGTTTAAAACTGGGAATATAAGCAGATCTAGCAGCATGATCACTAGGCGGCGGAAACTTGTAAGGTCTCACACTTTGAATCTTCCATATTGTGCCATTGTAATTTTAACGTGAATATTTCATAGAAATTATGGAATTAATGTTTAATCCTGAAACTGTTTTAAAAATTGAATATTTTTTTTTAAGAGCTCGTCGTTGGAGGCGACTGACTTTCGTTGCACATCGTCCGTCCGGAGAAGACTATTCATCGTGTAATTCTACTAATCACTAAACGATGTTACCTGATGTTCGGAAATCGGTTGGTTGTACAACGTATCCTGTGATGTAAAACCGGAGTCGCGGGAACTGCCACTAGTCAAATGGCGCAACGTCGTGATGCCGCTGATGCTGGCGGGTCTGACACCAAATGGCTACAACGAGTACAACATCGACTACCACATACAATAAGCTCGAGCAAATGTAGCAATTAATTCGTGCTGTAAAATCTATATTCGTGATTACTAGGTGCATTGCAGCTGATGCACTAACGGTGTTACTATGTCATGCGACATAAAAAAACATCTAATGAATCAATCCGTAAAAAAAAAACAAGGTGAGAAAAAAGAGGAAAAAGACAGAAGAAACGAAAGATACTGCCGACGCGTAATTACCTGAGAAAGCGATCTATGCCACGGATGTCCAGATGGGCTCGGATGGCTTTTACAAGATCCACTACTGCTACTAGTTAGAGAACTGATCGAACACATAGAACTCTTCCTCGATCCGAGAGACAAAGATGGACTCGATGGCGGTGTAGCCAATGACCACTGAGTAACGTCGCAACCTTTTATGTCCGTTATTACCTGCTCGGATGCAGGCGGTAAATGATGCGGCGACGCGGCGTGTCTTTGCAATTGATCCGAGACTTCTTGCAGATGCGTCAATTCCATTAACATCGCTATCTCCTCATCCTAAATGGTTGATTATGCATTTATATATGTGTATACATCGTATTGTACGTCAGTTAACGAATGTATATATACGTATATCTTTAAAGTATCTACTAACGAGTACGGGTTTCAGGAATCGGGCAAGGAGACAAAATCTGCCCCTCTCTTCGAGAAGGGCCGCACGGACGGCTTTTCGTTCCGTTTCTTCTAAACTCAGTCTTTTCTCCTGAACAACCGCCGCTGATGACTCTAACATCCTATTGAGCTCCACATCAGAACATGTCCCGTGGCTTTGAGACTGTCCTTGAACATGTAAGTGAACTTGAACCTTTCGTGCTTTCTTCTTTTGCAAACGTAGAGTATCAGTGGAGCGTTTCTTTAGCTCCGCCCTTGCCTTTTTGAATTCTAAAAATAGCGAGATATCGAATTACAGAAGGACGACGCTTCTTGAAAATGTAGTTCATCAAATTACTATAATAATCGTTAAAACCTTTGGCATGTTCTTTGTCTAAATTGATCAAAGACTTCTTCCAATCTTCCAATTTCTCTTGTAAAGGCAGCACCAAACAGTCCATAATAGCGCTTAAAAAAACAAACAGTAGATACGAGTGCAAAGAATATTCGGATATTAATTGAATAAAAATAAAAAAAAAATTAATGAAGTTGTACACAGAATATTTTAACATACCTAGTAAATGACTTCATACGAGTTTCCACCGCTTTATGTCTCAAACATATTCGTGTCAGTGCTGTTCCGATTTCCTTAGTTGCACCTTAATAACAATGTTATTTTAATATTGCTTTATTTTATATTTTATATTTTTATTTTATATTTTATTCATTTTAATTTATTTAATACAGACATTTAATAATTCAAATATAGACAATATATAAAAGATTTATTGTCATTAATTAATTAATTAATTGAGGCTTACCTCTGGCATTTGTCGCAGCATCTGCTATTTTCTGAAAAGCCTCAAGATATGCGGAAATAGCCAAAATGGCAGCTCTGCAATAATATATTATATGTCTTACATTAAAGATAAAAATTTTTAAGTATTCTGAATCATACAATTTCAATATTTATTTTATAAAAAATATGCAACACATAAAACAATTGTGTAAAATCTCTCTTAATGTTGAAGCTATTTAATATAAAATATGTAATAAACATATTAGATATAGTAAAAAGAAATCCATTATTTTTCCAATAGATGGCTTTAGTAATCTGTATCACGCGTAGACGAGAAAAATAATGGATTTCTTTTTACTACGCCTAATATAATAAAAATGTGCTAGTGTGGGGAAAATCTTAATTATTATAAAATAAAATATAATATATATTTGAAATTATGTAAATCTCTTCACCTCAAACTTGCGTGTAGCTTTGTAGCTTTTGAAATCAAATCTTCCCAAAGTGGTGCTCCATTCTATAAAGAGAAATAGCGTATCACAATGCATACAAGATTTTTAATTTTTTTTTATTAATATCAACGTAGTTCTAATATTAGTTTTTATTAGTCAAACAGCAATCTGGACTGATATACTGGTAATAGATAACATAATCACACACGCCCCTGCATATTTTTTTCAATAATGTGTACGTGTGTATGTATATAAAATACTAGTTTATATAATACTAGAATTACGATTTCTTAACACATAGCTATGATTCATAAGAGAAACTAACTCATAGGAATAGAGGAAAAAAATTTTTGCTCCTGATTTCTCAAAGCAAACATTTTAATGTTTTGAATAACATTAGGATATTTTGTTTATACTTAAAAGTTAAAGCATTTGCTTTTACAAGAAGTTACAGAAATTATAAAGTATAAACAAAAGAGCATCAATTAGTAAAATTAGCCTCCTAACAATAATGACATTTGCAAGTAAGTGCTTTGAACTATAAAATAAATGCGTTGCAATTAAAAACAAAATAAATATACAAAAGATAGTTATTTAAAAGAAACACTTAAATTTACTTGTTACAAATAGTTGCTCCATTTTTACTCATATCATCCAATTTATACATCTTTAATAAATCACAATTGAAACGTTAAACATATAAAGTAAAATATCCAAAATATTCCTTCCAAAAGCTCTGTAAAGTCAAAAACTAACAAATCTTCAGGAACGCTAAAATCTTGAAAAAGAGATAATTTCATTACACAGAGGAGTTCAATAAATATAATACAATCGGGATTCTCAGGTAAAAAGGAAAATAAATGATAGCAAGATAAATTTTTAAATTCAAAATCCTCAGGAATTATAAAATGTCTAAACCAAGAGGATCAGAGTAAACATTTCGACAGACATCGACCTAAAATATAAAAGATGATGCGAAGCGCGAATGACGTCGAGGATGATCGGTCGAGCCCAAATAAAACGGACGTTTCTCACCTTCATGTCAGTGACAATCTGCTGAAACAAACCGCCCAACGCGCTACACTCCCGCTCTATCGTCGCATCCATGTTTTTTCGCTTTCCAGAGGTTTGGCCTGAATCCAACTATTAGGTAGTACGGACGCTCTTCGCGGTGGATGCGACGAGTTCACTCCGCGTCGTCGACGCGACAGACGTTGACGGAAACGATACACCGCCACCAGCGAGGATGTGCGGTGCGGACCGTCATTTTCAACCGCGCGAGAACGAGAGGCGGAGAGACACGCGCGCACACACAGACACAGAGACAGAAAGAGGGGAGAAACCGAGACGAGGGAAAATGAGACAGGGTGACAGCAACGAAGCGTGGACGCGTCCACAATTCGCGTGCCTCGTCGTCGTTGCGAGAGTAGACTTTACCAGCGGATGCGCAGGATGAATCTCATGAATCTTATCCTCGTCACTCGCAACGCTCTGTAAACAACACAACACACAATAGCGACGGACGACGCGCGGCGTCCCGCACGACACGACTGTCAACGAACGGATGGACGGACGATTGAACTCGCTCGCTCGCTTCGCGCGCGAATCTGTTTCCTCCGCGCCGCGCCGCGCTGGATCGTTGCCCTCTGCGTGGTGACCTCGTTCTAGAAATCGGGATCGATGTTATTCGGTATGTGTGCGCCTAATCGTTATCCCGGAGGGAAAAGCGAGACGGAGAGGGACGGAGGATGGAGAGAACGAGAGGGAAAAAGAGAGAGATAGACAGATGGGGAACATCTTCCGGATTCCATGGAGGCATGGAGCTTGTACACACTGTGCGGTTGGCTACGGTTGGCTAGCGCCGCTTTCGCGTGTGATTCTCGCCGCCATACTTATCGCTTCTTACTTCTGATTGGCCGGCTGTCGACGCGGTTGAATCAGACAATTACTTTCACATAAATGATAAAAGGATCCAACTAACAATAAGAGCAAGAGAAGTTTGAATGTATAGCATAAAAATCAATTTTTTTGCAAAAAGAAAAAGGTAACAAATAATTTTATTTGAATCTCTTTAAAAAAAAAAAAAAAATTCATTACATATAAATATATCAAAAATATCAAAAATTTTTCAACTTATAAATTAATAAATAAATCTCAATTAAGTGACTCAATTAATTAAAAAATGACTAAGAGCATTTCCCTTTTAAGTAATTTTACAAGGATAGCATAACCATTAAGTTGAGACTGACTTTTTGATTTTTTCCTTTTCTATTATAAAATAATTTAATTATTTAAAAAACTTATAATTACACTCCTAATGTTACATTGTTAATTACAAGGGCGGCCATAACTGCGCTGCTTCTGCATGCGCGGATTCCGGTAGCCACTTTTGGTAGGCTGCCAGCAAAACTGGAATTAAAATATTTTTGTTCAATCGCGAAAATATATACAAATTTAATTATGTAAATATATAATGATATAATTATGTCTATCTAATATATAATAATATAAATCGAAATAATCTTACATTTCTTATCCGAATTCCAGATTTCTATCAGTTTGTCTTTGGATAAGACTCCCTGCGACTGTAGTGTTTGTACTATTACTTGAGTGCGTGGTATCAGCCTGGGAAAATTGTAGAATTGATATAATCTACCTGCTGAATCAGAATAAAATCGAAAAAAAATGAAACTAATAATTTACTTGGCCCATGACTTAGTGATGCTACCGGGTGTCGTCAGCAATGACGGGACAAATCGTTTCAGCTTAGGGCATATTTGACCTTCCAAGAAGAAATATGCGAACCATTTGACGCCGTCCACCGTCAATGGATGCTCTATATCCATCGATGGTAATGCCCATCCGGCTTTTCCGAATGTACCGGACACGCGACAAATGATCTTCCCAGTTTTTGGATTATACCTATAAATAAAAATTATATTCCATAATAATAAAGATTAAAATCTTCATTAATAAATTAGGAAAAGCATATTTTAAAATAACAATTGTATAATAAAGTAAAATTACCTTGGTGGTGGATCAACCAACGGTTCACTGAGACGACATAACATGGGCACGAATTTCGGCAACCATTCGGGTTCTATCGCTGTGATACCTCGCATGTACATCTTATTTGTTTCGTATATTTCTTGATAAACCACCCATTCTGGACTGGTTTTCCGTAGAGAGCACGAGGAATGCATGAACACAGGTTCCTCCATTTGTGGTGTTCTAAAAGATAAGAGAGATAAGAGAAAATATGCTCAATGAAGTTGAATTATCGATAATTAACAGCATACCTGTAAGCGTGTTTCCACTTGGCCTTATCTTGATCTTCTTTTATCTCATCGGGCAAAACCTTTTTCGCGACTTGGTCCGCCATACCTGCAAGAACTATCTGGCGCAGCAATTTCGCTTGCATATCGGTCGGCAATGGCATTCTGTAAGAGTTTTTGTTGTAACAAACTTCCTAAACATATTACAATATACATAATCGAATTTCAGTGTTCTAAACAATCAGGTCTAAGAACTTCCTTTAAAAAATTTATTCTATATAGATTTAGAATAGAGAATATTCAGAATAAAGATTTTTGTAATAAAAGATAAAACGTACTTTGGATCAATAATTAAATTTAAATTCGGTATGTTTAAATTAATCTCATTGGTGAGCTGTTGCCTAAGTTTCCTGATCTCAATCACAGCCTTGTGTCTCAAGCCATTTTCCTCGCAAAAGGGCAACAATCTTCCCTTTGATCCTGCATATTCGGCAGTTCCGATGGCTCTTAACAAAACCATTAAATCGCCTGTACATAAAAAGAAATGTATATCGTTTTTCATTTATATTCGTCATATGGATAAAAACTAATTTCGAGATTACAATACCAAGAAGCAAACTATTGCCAGTCCCAGCCCAGTAACGACGTTTTTGGAGCCATTTGCTCTTAGTTGGACCCTCCATGTCAAGTGTCTCTATTAGCACTTCTTGGACACTGAGAGCCGCTACCATGCATATCGTGTATTTCGATAAATTATGCTGATAAGATAATGCCAGCATCTTGCCGTAACGCGGAGATACCGGAAACGCGGCGATACTGCGTCCAAGCGGCGTCACCTTCGTGCAGTATATCTCTAAACAGTGAATCATCAATTCCTTTAGACAACGTAATGTTTGCATTATAAAAAGAATCAGTGTATTGTTTCATGTAATAATCAATTGCAAAACAATTGCAATCGTAGACTTCAATCTTACGATTATAATTTTCGATGCTATCTGAATGACAATAAATGTCCACATTCGATTACCTTCTTCCTTCTTCGAAGGTGGCTGTAATGCTTCAAGTATCGTTAGTCGTTTTTCTGCAGACTTTAATTGTACAGTATCCGGTGGCGTGGGAAATGGAAAGTTCACGACTTTATCTATATTCATTGCCTTCATCTGCAGCAACAAATCGTCCACTGGTTTCCTCTGAATCTCCGATTGACTGTATTCCTCGAAATCATTGTCGTATACGGCCGATGAGTATAATCTATGCGAAACGATATATATAGAATTTCTAAGACCTAGTTTCGCAATTCACGGTTAACTCTTAACTGAGGTTCAACTTGTTTCTCATCTCTCTCCAATTCTATAATTGGAAAGAGATAATGAATAAATTGAACTTCAGTTAAGAGTTGACTGTGAGTTATGAAACTGAACTAAATCTAGAATTTATTGAAATAAATTTCTAAAGTTGCCCAAATCTGTAAAGTCCAAAGGTTATTATATTAAAGATTTTCGTATGTATAAATTGCAGAATAAGTGTCGAGATACCTATAGCAATGACCAGGTCGAGTTCTACCGGCTCTGCCGGCACGCTGAGTAGCCGCTGCTTTGCTAGCATAGCCAATATGATATGTGCTTACACCTGTCACTTTATCGTACAGTCTAGTTTTACAACGTCCACTATCTACAACATATCTAATATTAGGAATCGTCAGCGAGGTTTCCGCAACATTAGTAGATACCACGCACAAGCGACATCCTTCTGGTGATGGCTCAAACACCTAAAATCATTAAAACAAAAATATTTCATAAAAAAGTCTATTATTTTATTTTATTATAAAGACTTGTTAATATCAAAAGAATCATAGTTTAATTTATTAAACTGTATATTTACTCTGGCTTGTTTGTGCCCGGGTAAGAGAGAATAAAGGGGTAAGACCCACAATGGCTGTGCGTTTGTTAGTCCCTTGAAATCAATCACATCTTCATCCTCATCTTCGTCTTCGTCCCAGTTGTCTTCGTCGTCCTGTACATTGATCAAATCTTCGTGCGTGTCATCAGTAGGACTTATTGAATAACTAAACATAAATATTTTTATGATAAATTTGAGAAACATTATGGAAGAGTAAAATAATTGTAATTTGAATGTACATACTCATCAAGATTAATAGTTGGAAGTATAATCTGCTTCTTTTGTCTCCGTTTATTACGACGCAAGGCTTCCTCAGCGTCGAAATCATCGGAATCGTCTTCGGAATCATCTTTTTCGCTGTGTTCTTTATCCAGTGCTTCTGACGCTTCATTTTTTTCGGAGTCTTTCACCACTTTAATTTGGGGTTGTTTATTCTTTTTTAATGGAAACGATTTGCGTAATTTACGCACAACTGTATGCACCTCTTGCTGACCTGCGACAAATAGTTAAAACTACAGAAATTTGACTGTGATAATTTTTTTATGAAAATAGAGAAGTTTCACAAGGATTTTTTACCCGTTAAAAATATTAATATACCGCCTTCTGGAAGACGAGTATGTATCTTTATTGCTTTTTGCAATGCTTCATTGACATAATCCTTGCTTGTTGTTCTATTAAAATGTATCTTTACAGGAAATTGTCGTGCTTTGACCTCAATTATCGGTGGCTTTATCTTGAACAGCCTGGTATTCTTTACGAATTCTTCCACGGACAGTGTAGCTGACATAATTATCAACTTCAAAGGATTACCGCGTTTGTTACGAAGCGGTACAATTCTTGACAATAAACCAATCAGGATATCAGTATACACGCTGCGTTCGTGTGCTTCATCAAGTATAATCACTGAATATTTTGTTAACAGGAAATCCTACAAATAAAATAAAGACCAATTTGGGTGTAACATGAAATGTAATAATTATATAATAATGATATAATAAGATATGAATTAAATTACAAAAATTTAATTTATTACTCACACTTTGAACCTCTTTCAGTAAAACACCATCGGTCATGAATTTGATTTTCGTTTCCTCCGTAACATTTCCCTCAAAACGAATCAAATATGAAACCTCTTTTTCAGAAAGATTCAGTTCTTCAGCTACACGCTTGCTCATTGACATTGCTGCCACTCTTCTTGGTTCAGTTATTCCGATCAATTTATTTTGAGCGTATCCAGCCTCATATAAAAATTGGGGCACTTGCGTTGTCTTCCCTATGATGGAATTGAATAATTAAAAAGAAAATTAATATAAAAAATTGTTTTTATAGCCCAATATTATCATTATAATTTAAATTAACAGGTTTTGATATCACTACCTATCTATTAATTATAATCTTACACACCACTTCCAGTCTCTCCAGTAATTATAACTATTGGATTCTCATTTATCGTTTCAACTATAACTTGTTCTTCCGCAACGACAGGTAGTTTCAATCTAGCTGCTTGTATCTCAGATTTTCTGTTTACAGGTATAAAAACAGCAGGTGTATGAATTTTGGGAACATTTTGCTGTCGTATTTCCACTGATTGTTTAGATTCCCGTTTGTTGTTTAATTTAGTTGAAATTGTTTCTTTGTTTACATCTTTGGTAAGATTCTTCTCACCTTCTTTTTCATTTATTTCGGTCTTTTCATTTGATACATTAGAAGCAGTATTATCAGGAACATGTTCTTCATTTTCTTCATTGTTACTGTCATCTTCATCACTACTACCACTAGACTGAAAATAAATATTATTTGATTTTATTGTATAATTTTATATTTTTTCATCATAGTTACTTAAAACTTACTTCAAATCCAACTATGTTTGGATCAAGTTTAGCTTCATCTTGTTTTATATTATTTAGAATGGCTAATCTTTTCTTCTTGCTCATTTTAATAGAGTTTATAGTTATCTTTGTCGAATCACTTTCTTCTTCATCATCTGCTTTGCGTTTTAATTTTTCAACTGGTGTCTCAAGCTCTCGAAAATGACGCTTTAAGCCCTTGTTTTGTAAGGATGTCAGACTCACATACTGTTTCAGTTCGGCAGGAGTTGCTTGCACTTTTGCCAGATCTTCCAACAACGCTGCTCTCTGTAAAATAAATATCATATTTTAAGTGAAGGTTTTGTTATGTTTATTTAAAACAAATTTAAAATACCTGTAACTTTTTTTTCTTTCGTTCAACTACTTTTTCTAGTTGTTTTCTACGTTTCTTTGATAACAATCGAGTAGTTGCTACTTTCTTATCTATGTTTTTCGTTTTTCTCTTTTGAGAGGGCAAGACAAGTGCATTGCAACTGTCATAATCCTCGGCGCGATGCTGGATGTCTAATACAATCTGGAACATGTATTTAATATACAATATATTTAAAGCAACAACAAATGATTTTAATAAACATTTTGAGCAATAATAGTATAATCCAAATTACAATCACATGAATATAATAATTTATCTTTTTCATAAAGAAGCGCAAAACAGATATAATAATAGTAAATTTACCTCTTTAGTGGTGGAATTATCAACATTGACATTTGTGACAGCTCTTGACTTCCAATTATAACCTTTTTTCCCCATTGTTAAGAATTGACAAAGTATTTCAATTTAACCTCGAATTTTAATAAAAATACAGTCATTCGTCTTGAAAATTAAAATCTTGAAAAATTAAAGTAATTCCTTTTTAGGTTAAGTTCTTAATTCTTAAGAAACGTGGTTTCTAGGTTGGAACAGAATAAAGCTGGAAACACAATGAAAGCATAGACAATAGAGAATAAGAAAATGCAACCTATCAAAAAGCATCCATTCTAGTATATATAGTTTCTGATAGGTTGAAATTTATTTCCTATTCCTAAGCATCTAAAGCCTGTTTTATCAACATTGATTACTTGGTCGATTAATTATACTGGTCGTAACCATATTCCGTAATTTGCAAGAATTGACCAACCGATTGAAATTTTTCTTACGGA
This sequence comes from Acromyrmex echinatior, assembly GCF_024713525.1. NCBI lineage: Eukaryota > Metazoa > Arthropoda > Insecta > Hymenoptera > Formicidae > Acromyrmex > Acromyrmex echinatior. Next base: position 1,893,633 of record NC_141869.1, read on the forward strand.
TAAGTTTACTACTATTTCTATTTTCGTCAGATTATGTAGATCTCAGTATCCTGATTGGCTCATCGGCTTAAGTTTATGCTTTACGCTTATTGTAACAGAAATTTTGTCTGCGGTAGCCCTAATTACAGTCGAGTATTTCCCTCTCATTTGATTGTAAAAGGAATACGGCATACAGTTACGGCCAATATAAATGATTCCTAACCGATATTGGTGAAATCGATCCTAGGTCTACTCGCTGAGCAATTAAACATGATTGGTTTGATCCACAAGTATAAGAACCAATCGTACTCATTTGCTCGTCAAGTAGACTTAGCCGCTTTGCCGACTTAAACTCACCCTAACTCGCCCTTAGTGAACTAGGAATGGGCTATTATACCGAAAATATCGAAATTGTCGATATTATATCAATATGTATCGCCGGTTTAAATACCGATACAACTAAATATCAGTGAATAAAATATCGCAATATTGGCAATCACGAATCATGTTTTTTAGCAAAAAATTATAACACGTTCTTTGTATAATTATATTTTTAATTAATTTTATAAACTTAATTACATTTACATTAAAAACTTTTTCGGAACTAAAATAAAACGTTATGTTTTGTATAACAGATATACAAAAGTGATAGATAAAATAATAAGATTATAAAATAATAGCAAATTAGCAAGTTGTGTACAATTTACGATTGAAACTATCCGAAGTTTTACTTGTATCGAATATCGATACAATGTAAACTTAGCATCGATATTTCAAAATATCGAAGTCTAAAATATCGATATCTCAACTCAAAAATATTGATATTATGGAACATCGTCGCTATATCATCATCTCTATAAGCGCAAGTAAACATTAGAGACGTAAACAAAGCGTGTGCAAGACTAAAGGCTCTAAAGAAAATGAAATTGTCCAAATACATTCATTTAACGTATTCCCAAGAGAATTTAATAGACTTTTTAGTTGAACATCATTTATTAGTAGCTACAATGAATTGTGATAACTGTAAAGAAATTATAGATTTAAATGAAGAAACACTACTATTTGTATGTAAAAAAAAAGCCACTACTGAAAAAGAAAGTAATAAAAAAAGTCTAAACACAATATGTAATTTTAAGAGAAGTGCCACAAAGGGAACATGGTTTGATAGGCTCGACACAGATCTGCAAATAATATGCAGACTCACAGCATATTTTGTTATGGTGCCACGTACACGGCAAAAATTTTTGCGTTACGAAACTGGTTTATCAGTACCTACAATTAATGAGTGGATAAAATATTGTAGAGAAGTAATATGAATATATCTATAATTATAATGTGTAATACATAAATATGTACAATCTAAATTATATTAATATGATAGGTATGTGTATACTGGGCGAAAAAGCGCAGTCAAAAGCTTGGAGGTCCAGGAATGACTGTCGAAATCGACGGAGCAAAAATTGGCCGAAGAAAAGGTTGTGATGTGACTAAAAAAATTAAAGGTGACTGGATATATGGTGGCTTCGAACGGGAAACGAGAAGAATTTTTATTGTACCAGTAGAAGTTGGAACAAAAGAATCATTGTTAAAAACGATAAAGGAATGGATAAATCCTGGAACAAGTATCGTTACACATTTTTGGAAAGCTTACAATTGTCTTAACGACAAAAGCTTCAAAAGCCTGAAAAGAAAGCATTCATATAAGTTCATTGATCCCAAAGCTGATAAAATAGCAGATGGTAAATATATAAATTTGAATTTCAGTAGTTATATCAAAGTATCGTATTTATTTTGATTTATAGACACACATATTCGAGAGATTGAATCTTGTTGGAGAGAAGTTCGAGCACATATGCCAAGACCTGCGTCCTATTCTCTTCAGTGTTTCAGTGAATATCTTTTTAAACGCGTGAATGAGTTAGATGTACGTATAGAAACATTTTTTGATATTATTGCAGAAATGTATCCACCAAAACGTTGAACATTACAAACGTTACAGCAACATCATGAAATATAGATTCCATGTCTTATAGATATTATAATTCACATTGCTTCAATATTGATTCAATGTATATGCCATGTAGATTTAATTGATTATTATTCAATAATGAATATTATTCAACGTCATATATTTATTCAACGTCCATTCAATGTATAAGCAGAGATTAAATGTAGATTTAATGTCACATTAAGTACATTTCATATTTTCAAAAAAATTAAATAAACCTGTACGCAAAAATTAGTTTTTAAATTGTGGAAATAATTTAAGAAATAATATTGCTTTTTTTTATTATTTATAATTGATTCATTTACTTTTTTTAAAAAGTACTATTTATTTATAGATATAAAAGTATATTTTGACATACCAGAAGAATTTTAAATAATAAAAAAAAGAATCAATATTATTTTTAAAATTAAATTTTCCCACAATTTAAAGAATAATTTCACACATTTATTTTATTCAATTCTTTTAAAAATAAAAAATGTACATAATATAAAGGTAATTTTAAATCTTTACAAAATTAAGAATCGTTTTATGTAATTGGTTTTGCTTTTATTGCTAAAGTAAATGTGTATGCATGTGTGCGTGTATGTATGTGTGTGTGTTTTTAAAATTTATATTTTGTGTATTATATGATTATTACACTTATATTCCACTTATATTTTGTAATTGTAAAATTTTCTATTAAAAATATTATATTATTATAATGCACAATTTGTAATTTAATCTAAAAATACCTAAATAATATCTAAAACTTAATCTATTTAATTATTGTCTATCTTTTACTTTTACTAATCACTTCATCGCTAATCACAGCAAGTTTTCCAAATAAAGTTACTTATGTTATAGCAACATACTTTCCAGCTAAATAGGGTGAGTTCACTATACATGAAGAAGTATGTTCAGAATGTAATTTTTTTCATATAATAAGACTTTGTTATCAGGCAGTATTTTCAACAATTTATAATAATAATAATAAAATTGTACGTGACTATTTTGTATGTCTTGATTACTCAATAAAATTATAAATACAATTATGAGATTAATTTTATAGCGAGATTTGTTAAATCATAAACATGTACCAGACGAATATTTAAATTTTCCCAAAATAAACCCCATATGAACAAACTTTATTCTACATTTTAGACTTTTGCGTTATACATAACTTCGAAAACCGGTTAATCACGTGCATGCTGCATGTAATTTCATCCCGAAGAGATAATAAAATCTCAAGAACATTTAAAATAAAATATACGTACTCGATGCTTCTTATATCCTGCAGTTAATAATAACCTCGCGATCGAGCAGAGCCAGCAAAATTCAGTTGAATTCTACACACGAGACGACAAACAGCGGACACACTAGACATGATGGTACCATAGATGATACTATATATATAAGGTCTATTTTTTATTCCTGCATGCTCTGAACTGGTGCACTAAGTTAAAGTGCAATAAGTTGAAGTGAAATAAATGGAAATTTGTTTCGTTTCAACTTATTGCATCGAATGTATTTGTTCAGAGAGTACAAGAATAAAAAAAACTGATCTATGGTATAAAAATATAAGGGCTGCGTTTGGGAAGCACGTTATCAACGCTATTGTGTCATACTATCCTTGTTTCACGTTTAATGGACGATAAAGATAGAATGATACAATAGTGTTAATAGTGTCCCTCCAAACCCAACCATAAGGTTCCATTGTGCATAATAACGTCAGACTAAACCAGAACAACCAATCAAATGCTTGCCCCAAAGTTAATGGTGCAGTATGCACATGATAGCAATGGCTGCGTTCAGCAGAGAAAACTAATCAGTTAGCGTTTAGTGATTCTTTAATATGATTGGTTCCTACACTTAAATCTAACGAAGAACTGAAGGCAAAAATCAATCATATTAAAAAATTACTAAGCGCTGATTAATTTTCTCTGCTGAGATTGGACCATTCCTCTTGATCTAAAAGCATAACCCAATCAGCGCGAAGAAAACTTCCAACAGTTGCAAAATAAACGTTCTGCTGAACGCAGCCAATGGCTGCGTTTAGAGCCCATTCTACATTAGACGCAAGCTGATCGCCAGTTTGTTGCGACAGCCAATCTGAAGCTTGCATTTTGAAATCAACGCTTCATATTGGCTGTCGCAACAAACTTGCAATTAATGTAGAACCGTGGCTTAATGTAGAATGCAGAGAAAGCAGCTTTGCAACTGTTGTAAAATTCTTCAATATAAAATTCTTCTGTATTCCAAAATTCACTGCCAGTACTGAAAATCTATAGTACACGTAACGTAAATTGTAGCATTTTTAATGCAGGCAGTAAATTTAGAACACGGCCATGATTGGTTTAAATTCGTAAGCCTGTTCTACAATAAAATCGCAAGTTGTAAAAAATTGATCAATTGAATACAATAAAAATCGAATATGATAATTAATTTCTTACAGTCTACCATTATATTTAAAGTCTATTGTAGAACAGGTTTTATACTATAGTTCTAATTAGCGACACTTTTGTCTTTAGTCTTTTGTCTTCAATTTTTCCTATAATCCTATTGGACATTGAACATCGTACGTCAGATGTTGTATGCTACGTGAAATATGAATCCTACATAAGGAACAGCCAAAAGTGAAAATACATTACTCTTTTTTTTTGCTCTTCTGCACGCTAGGCTGCTTGTTTTGATCGTATTGATCCTTTCTATCTCTCTAGAGGTGCCATTAATCCAAGAACCAGAAGATGTGCACGTGTACTTGAAGGAGAAGACGAAAGGTTACAAATATATAGTTTATCTGAAAGGAATCGAAACAAAAAATAGATTCTTGGACACGCGTTGAAATCTTGAAAAAAAAAGGAATCAGATCTGTCAAATCAGATTGACAGGTCGTCATTGAGTATGGCCATGTTGCGACAAGTCAAACCAGCATACGGACTCTTCAACGAAAGAGTTATCTTTCTGCTTCGAGGTAATGCTATTCCATCTTTTAGAACATTCAACTCTTCGACGGTATTCGCGAAACAACAACAACAACAAGAATCAGAGAGCAATAACGAAGTAAAGGAGAATAATAACGACAGGCTTGGCGGTGATAAGAGACCGTCTATTGACGAGGCGACGATCAGGAGGCTCGAAAGGTTGGCGCTAATCGGCTTTGAATTCAAGCAGAGCAAGCGAGTGCTGGAGGAAGCGATAACTTTCACCGAACGGCTACGGACGACTCGTATTGACGAGACGGTACGTCCGATGTACAGCATCCTGGAGAACAATTGCATTCATCTGCGGGACGACGTGGTACAACACATCGATCGGCGTGAGATACTGAGGAACGCTGCGGTGCTAGAAGAGGAATACTTTGTTGCGCCGTTAACGACGAGCAAAGAGAAAAAAAGTGAATCTGAACAATGAGTCTAGAAGCTGTACTAAAGACTGTCGGGTCGCATTTCCTCAGTCTGTCTGAGCGAATGTTTATATATGGACCCCAGGGCAAGCTGGTGCTGAGGAATCTCGAGGAACACTGGTTCTCTCACTGTGTTACAATGCCGCATTATAACGTGTTCCCATGTGATACAATCGCAGATACATTGCAGCAACTGCGAAGTAATTCAATGGACATGCTGCCATTTGCACTTGTCACACTGGGGACATCCAAGAGCGTATGGAATGAGTCTTTGCTGTCAGTGAGTAAGGTACTATCTCACAAAATCGCCAAGATTAATGTGTTCGTTGATGCGTCGGACTCGAAGGATCTACTGCATAAGAAGCAAAGAGAGCGCAAAGTATGGTGGCGCAAACTTGTCCAGCATCCCTCAAGATTCGTCCTCGCCGAAGCAAAGAAGACAAGGAATCTGGATGTGACGGAGATAGAGGCGCAGTTTCCTTTTGGAAATATCATCGTGGAAACAATCACCCATTATCCCGGCATACGCAAGTTGTATCCTCAGGTATAACGCTTTCTTATTGAAATATTGGTAGCATTATGAAAGACAGAGAGAGAATTATTTAAATGGGATATTTATTTACAGACTGAAAATAATAAAGATAATGTTATGGATGTGCATATGATCGAGCATATCGCTTCCATGGATTGGGGCTGCTTGGCGTTATTTTGTGACAGCCATATGCTGGATAAATCAACTAGAGCATATATTCATCCTAAGTTATGCCCATACAAAATCACGTTCCACATAGGAAAACAGGAAAATGAGACTGATTCAGATATAGAAGATTTGAATCGCTTTGTGCTATACTTAAACAATATGCTTAGGACGAGAGGGATCTCTACCATATTGACAAATACAGAACAAATCGTAGAAATGTGCCTAATACCGTACGTCGTGTCAGTGGATAAGACTAGTCTTAAGAATGGCGTTGTACATGTAAAAAATCGATCAACGACGCTTAGTGAGGCAGTTCACATTACTGACTTGGTAAAGTATATTAGTTTGCGTTCTTCTTGAATTACCGTAGTGGCAATTCAATTGGATTTTTCGATCAATGTTTATAAGATATTGCTATCATGTAACTATATTTAATTAGTAACTATATTTATTACTGACAATTACAACGATATAAACTGTAAATATAAATGAAAATTCTGTTCTATGTTCTCTCCTCTTTTATCCCTATTTTGTTTCTGAATTTGAAGATAAGTAGCTACTAATTCAATCTTATGTGGTAATATACATTTTTTTTTAATGAAGTACGCAAAATAAAATAGTAAAGACAACTTAGATTTTCTGATCCTGAAAAGGAGACGCAACGCATGGCATCATACGAGGGATGATGGAAGGAAGGAAGAAAGTTTGCGGAAAGGGATGCCAGACAATTCATACTTAGTGGAAACGTGCATCATCTTGCACATTTCACAAGCCTCGCAGGATTTCCCGAATTTATCTCAAATTGGCGATGCCACAGAGACAGTTGAACAATTCTCCGATACAAGAGGATAATACTCTCAACTGAAGCTAAGCAGGTAGTTGTAGCTTCTTGCCTTTGAGTACTTTGGTAATATAGAGGTAGAAAAAGTCACAATAGAGAACTGTCTGCACCAATCCAGCAACTATAGCGATCAAGTCGTAATGATCTTCAGCATAGTAGCGGTAGACCCAGTTAAACAGGTACAGGCCTCTGTATGATCCCAAAGCGAACAAATAATGGCTGGTAATGCTTTCTGCCTCGCCCGTTTTCGATACCAGAAACAACTGCGGTAATATTGCCACTGACTCTAGATAAATGCTGAATGTCCACAAGACCTCGATGAAGGACAGTTCGTGATTGATCAGCAGTGATAGTATAAATGCTGGTAAAATTAAGAACTCGATTCTGAAACAAGAAAGTTCATCGTCATCACATTCCCAATGAAGATACCAACTGAGGAATATCATTTTAGGTCTGATCTTTTTAATTAAACTTGCACCATTCATCTTCTTTGATTTATGACTGTTTCTACCAACGTTAAAAACTTCTCAGTTCAATTTACTTTTTATCTTTTCTTCATTTTTAAAATTAAAAAAAGATAGTTGAATTGAGATTAAAATTATAATTATATTGATAGAAATAACATTAGGTACAGTTCCATCAATGTAAGAGTAACTTTAATCAATTTAATTTACTATTTATCTATAATTCTTAGAATTTACTATTTATCTATAATTCTTAGAATCAGAAAAAGCTAAAGAATAAATTGAACCGAGATGGAAATTAATCTTAACATTGATGAAACTGGATGCTCATTTCTATCAATGTAGATCAATTTTAACTTTAATTTAACTTATTTTTTATCTTTCTGATTCTGCGAACCAGATAAGAAGTAAGTTAAATTGAGATTAAAGTTAATCTATGTTGGTAGAAATAGGCATTAAAGAGAGAGAGAGAGAGAGAGAGAGAGAGAGAGAGAGAGAGAAATCTGGTTTATGGAAGTCATCTGTTCTTTTTAGCTGAACTTGCAATTTTCTCTTTTTTTCCCCCAATGTGAAAAGAAAAAGAAGACAAACCTTGCAAAGTTTAGCTAAAAAGAACAAGCTTTGTCTTATGTCATAACTTGTAAATAAAGTTTAACACAATGCTTTCGTTCATAACAATCACATGAACAAAAGCATCAAAATCATTATCTTGGAGTTTATTGGTTTTCATTCAAACCAGATTAAAAGGAGAAAAGATAAATCATGTAAGAAGTTGAACTAAAAAGAACAGGCCTATGGACAGATTTTGGAATATTTTTTCTTACCTGAACGTGTCATGATTATGATCATATGTAGCTTTGAACTTAATATACATCAAGAAAACCGTGGCGAGAGATGCGGCAATGAACACGATTTTCATGAATGTGTTGTATGCCGAGATAAATGTGGTGAACAGGTCTAGATAACGGGTAGTATAAACAATCGCGAAGAGGATCTGTGATTTGCCGCTGATACCTGTGAACGTTGAAACATCGATAATCACTGTCTGTTGAAGATGAGCATTTATCAGCATTCATTCGTCACAATTTATTAAACTCATCACGAACACATAGCATTCCTTGAACGATATGATCAAGGTGATCCGACTCACCGGCGCAGCTCCGTGTCTTCCATATCTTTACGAGTAGTATGATAATGGCTAAAAGATGCGATAGATCGCCCAGCAATCGGAATATATTCATGTCTGCGGCCGCGGGATGTGACTTTACGTAAAAAAAACCCGCGGGGGAAGATAAAGAGCCAGCTCGCAGCTCGTTCGACAGCGGCACACAAATATGACGTGGCTCTGGCTGTGGTTACAGCAGATGGCTGACCCCACGGAATCAGATTGAACACTCCGGTTCCGATGTTGACATCGAATCATCAGGAGAGCAAGAGAGACATCTGGAGAGGGAGCCTGCATCGATTTTTTTTACTATGTGAATTGACGAGTCTAGGGAGTCGATTCTGTGTCTTGAAACGAGATGAAAATTACAAAAGTGAGTGAATTTACTAGAATACTAATTTTATTCATCAACATCTAGTAAATTTGCTCACTTTTGTGATTTTCATCTTGTTGAAGATACAGAATCGACTCCTAGGAATTCTGGAGCGAATTTAGTAACTTATCAGTTTGATCTAGAGAAAGTATCGATGCGACTGACCGGCGAATCATGTTAGTCAAAAATTTTGCTTTGATTTGTGATTCGCCGATTGAATAATAGTGGTTTCCACTGGAAAAACTAGTCCAATATTGGGTCTCATTCACCAACCTTAAAATAAGCTAAACTTTGGTTAAAAGTTAGTTAATTATGAGTTGTGAAACTGGGCCTAAAATGAGGCCATGTAACCGTCTATTAACTTAATCGAAAATCGTTGGTGTAAGAGATCCATTGTTACAAATCAATTATATTTCCAGTGTTAATAAAGAATTTTTTTAAGGCTAGAGAGAGAGGTTATCGCGACAACAAAGAACATGTAATTAAAAGAGTTAAATTATTTATTAACACTGACAATGGGTGTTAAATTCAAGTGTTACATTTAATTACTCCAGTGTGCTCTAGTTTTTCAATGGAAAATGCTGTGTGCAATTAAATGCAAATCAATTCATATATTTTTTATGTTATTAATAAGTTTAATCCTTTAATTCTTTAGCCCGTTTCTACCAATGTAGATTACTTTAATCTCAGTTCAACTTACTTTTACTCTTTATCTTTTTCTAATCTTTATCTTTTTCTAATCTTTATCTTTTTCTATCTTTAGCTTTTCTCAGAAAAGGAAAAAGATGAAGAGTTAATTAAACTGAGATTAAAATTAAACTACATTAGTAGAAACAGGTCTTTGTTGTCAATAATCTTTCTCTCTCTCGCTCTCTCTCTCTCATAACCTTAAAAAAAGTAAACTATTTATCGATGAAGTGCAAAAAGTACGAGCAACACAAACGGACCTACATTTCCATCAATTTCCTCGTATCCCGCTCTAGCAGTGCGCATGTGCAACAGATTTGCTTCATAACAGTGGTGGGGCTCAACGTTTTGTAACGGTAGAGGAACGGTGGGAATGGTCAACGGCAGTGCAGAGCTGGGATTGCTGGGAAGTTATAAGTTCTGCTGACGCAGGTCGCAGCAGGCGCTGGAAATGGTTGGAGGTCTTTTGCGCGAGCTCCTGTGAACCACAGCAAAATGGCGACGTCCGACTCTAAAGCGTCTTTGCGGACAGTGAAACGCGTTCAATTCGGGATCCTTTCGCCCGACGAGATTGTAAGTAGACTATATGAACTTGCAATACTTCCGAGGCAGAATTCGCGAGAAGTGGAACTCCTTTCAGGAATTACATGGCGCAATCTCGCGCAACGTCCCATATCTACCCGTAGTACATTGATCTCTCGCGGATTTAAATGTACAAACGTAGCTTCCTCGATAGTTTTTACGTCGGAACATTTCTCGTAGATGTTATGGGACTCATGACAATTGATTTCGTTGCTACCTGCGATGTCTAATATATAAAGAATTAAATTGAGCGTAGAATATCGATGATGTAGTATTAGTGTGCCTGTATGTGTATGTTGACTGTCATACTTTATAATGTTAATTATTGAGAAGTATTACCAAAAATGAAATTATGAAAAATATATCAGGGAAGAAAATGTGAATGTAAATAACGAATATAAGTGATTGTATTTATTAACATGTTTATTTAACCACTACTTGTTTTGCGTTCTGTTGTAAGAAAACTATATGATGCCAATGAAAATTCTTCTACTTATGTTTTTTCATATGAGGCTTCCTCAAAGTATCAATTACTCTGTAATGATTTTACATTATCAAATTTTTCAAGCCTGTTGATTCGTTACAGAATACAGAGATCTGTGAATTTCTGATATCTATTCTGTATACTTTTAAGCCTATTTCTACAATGTACTTTTTGTTTTCTGTTTCTTGTTTTTTGCTATTTTTTATTTTATCTTTTTGTTTTTTATCCGGGTTGTTTGTTTTATGTTGCTTAAAATAAAAGTTAACAAATTTTGAAAAAAAAAACAAGAAATACATAGCAGAAATACAATTGTTGATAAAACAGTTGCAAAGGGGAAAAATACAAGAGATAAAAAATAAGAAACAGGAAACAGAGAACACATTGTAGAATAGGCTTTAGCAACAGTGTCAATGTCGTTATGTTAGGCTTATTCTTTTTAGCTGAACTTGTGCACAGTTCATCTTTCTCCTTTTTCTTTTTATATTGGAGAGAAAATATGTATATAAAATAATTTACATATATAAAATAGTAAAATATACATGAAGAAGATAATATTAACTTATTTTTTCTGTATAAAATATATAGACAATAGTTAAATGATTTGTTTGATAAAGTATTAAAAAGTTAAGATCTCTTATAATGTTTATATATATAAATTATATAATATCTCGATTAAATTTCATTTTTTTATAAAATATGAGTTGTTACACTTTTGTGTAGCGTCGTATGTCAGTCACTGATGGCGGCATACGGTTTCCCGAAACTATGGAGGGAGGCCGCCCTAAATTGGGCGGTCTTATGGACCCAAGGCAAGGTGTTATCGACAGGAATTCCAGATGTCAAACTTGCGCCGGCAACATGACTGAATGTCCTGGTCATTTTGGTCATATAGATCTAGCAAAACCAGTATTCCATGTGGGATTCATTACAAAAACTATAAAGATATTGAGATGCGTGTGTTTTTACTGTTCCAAACTACTTGTCAATCCTGTAAGTATTTATTCAAGTTGCGTTATGTTTATAAAACTCATAAGTTTTTGCATTTAATTGACTTATTCTGTATCTACATTCTGTATCTTTCTAAAAATTTATAATTGTAGAAATTTAAAATTGATTAATGAATTTTTTGATTTTGAAATAATAAAATATGATTATAAAATAATGATAGGAAATCTTTTATATCTTCAAAAAGATTGATAATAATCAGTTTAGCTTATTGTTAAGTATGTTATCTTTAAATAACATCAAAGAGAAAATTAAAAGAATTCTTCAGAACATTAATCCTTTTCTGCTATTTTCAGCATAATCCAAAAATAAAAGAAATCGTCATGAAGACAAAAGGACAGCCACGGAAGCGACTCGCATTCGTTTACGATTTATGCAAAAGCAAGAATATCTGTGAAGGCGGAGATGAAATGGATATTAACAAGGAGAATGCAGAGAACCAGCCTCAAATGGATAGAAAACCAGGTCATGGTGGTTGTGGTAGATATCAGCCTAATCTTAGACGATCTGGCTTGGATGTCACTGCAGAGTGGAAGCACGTTAATGAAGATTCACAAGAGAAAAAGATAATTCTCTCGGCCGAAAGGGCTTGGGAAATCTTAAAACACATTAAGGATGAAGAATCTTTCATCTTGGGCATGGACCCGAAATTTGCACGGCCAGATTGGATGATTGTCACCGTATTGCCAGTACCACCATTGTCTGTTAGACCTGCAGTCATTATGTACGGTTCCGCTAAGAATCAGGACGATCTAACGCACAAATTGGCAGACATTATCAAATCAAACAACGAGTTAGTTCGAAATGAACAGTCCGGTGCAGCGGCACACGTAATTTCTGAGAATATAAAGATGCTACAGTTTCACGTGGCGACGCTTGTCGACAACGACATGCCCGGTATGCCCCGGGCGATGCAGAAGTCGGGCAAGCCACTCAAAGCCATCAAAGCCCGACTGAAAGGAAAGGAAGGCAGGATTCGTGGAAATCTGATGGGTAAACGTGTGGACTTCTCTGCGCGTACTGTTATCACTCCTGATCCTAATTTGCGTATTGATCAAGTAGGCGTACCGCGCAGTATAGCGCAAAATCTGACATTCCCCGAGATCGTGACGCCCTTCAACATCGATAAGATGCAGGTGCTAGTCAGGCGTGGCAATTCGCAGTACCCTGGCGCGAAATACATAGTACGCGACAACGGCGAAAGAATTGATCTGCGTTTCCATCCCAAGTCCTCGGATCTGCATCTGCAATGCGGCTATCGAGTAGAACGACATATCCGCGACGGTGATCTCGTAATCTTCAATCGTCAGCCTACTCTACACAAGATGAGTATGATGGGTCATCGTGTTAAGGTGCTTCCGTGGAGTACATTCCGCATGAATCTAAGCTGCACATCGCCGTACAATGCTGACTTTGACGGGGACGAAATGAATTTACACGTTCCACAGTCAATGGAGACACGCGCGGAGGTTGAGAACATTCATGTGACTCCACGACAGATTATTACTCCACAGGCAAATAAGCCGGTTATGGGAATTGTACAGGATACTCTGACAGCAGTCAGGAAAATGACCAAGCGTGACGTGTTTATCGAAAAGGAACAAATGATGAATCTACTCATGTTTTTGCCTAGCTGGGATGGCAAGATGCCGCAACCATGTATCCTGAAACCGAAACCGCTATGGACCGGCAAGCAGCTGTTCTCCCTTATTATACCAGGTAATGTGAACATGATACGAACGCACAGTACACATCCTGATGAAGAAGACGATGGTCCATACAAGTGGATCTCGCCGGGTGACACAAAGGTAATGGTGGAACATGGAGAACTTGTAATGGGTATTCTTTGCAAGAAGACCCTGGGTACCTCAGCTGGTTCTTTGCTTCATATTTGTATGCTCGAGTTGGGCCATGAAGTATGCGGACGCTTTTATGGCAATATTCAGACAGTTATCAACAATTGGCTATTATTAGAGGGTCATTCGATTGGTATTGGCGATACTATTGCTGATCCGCAAACATATTTGGAGATTCAGAAGGCGATCAAAAAAGCCAAAGAGGATGTGATAGAAGTAATTCAAAAGGCACACAACATGGAACTTGAACCTACGCCTGGTAACACGCTTCGTCAGACTTTCGAGAATCAAGTAAACAGGATACTGAACGATGCTCGAGACAAGACCGGAGGCTCTGCTAAAAAGTCCTTGACAGAATACAACAATTTGAAGGCCATGGTAGTGTCAGGCTCAAAGGGTTCCAATATCAACATCTCTCAAGTTATCGCTTGTGTAGGCCAACAAAATGTTGAAGGTAAACGGATACCCTTTGGTTTCCGTAAGAGAACGCTGCCACATTTCATTAAGGATGACTATGGACCAGAGTCCCGTGGTTTTGTCGAGAATTCGTATCTCGCTGGTCTCACGCCTTCCGAGTTCTACTTTCACGCAATGGGTGGTCGTGAAGGTCTTATCGATACCGCCGTAAAGACGGCTGAGACTGGTTACATTCAGCGTCGTTTAATAAAAGCTATGGAGTCGGTGATGGTGCACTATGACGGTACCGTGCGTAATTCCGTCGGTCAATTGATTCAGCTGCGTTACGGAGAGGACGGTCTCTGCGGTGAGACCGTCGAATTCCAGAATCTACCAACGATCAAGGTGAGCAACAAGGCTTTCGAGAAGAAATTCAAATTTGATCCCACCAACGAGCGATACCTACGGCGTATATTTAACGAGGACATCGTCCGAGAGATGATGGGCTCCGGTGAAGTGATATCCGAACTAGAAAGAGAATGGGAACAGTTGAACAGAGATCGCGCTGTACTCCGTGAGATTTTCCCGAGCGGAGAATCCAAAGTTGTACTGCCCTGCAATTTGCAGAGGATGATTTGGAACGTACAGAAGATATTCCACATCAATAAGCGAGCGCCGACCGATCTCAGTCCAATGAGGGTGATCCAAGGCGTAAAGAATCTTCTGGAAAAGTGTATCATTGTCGCTGGAGATGATAGACTGAGCAAACAGGCGAATGAGAACGCAACATTACTGTTCCAATGTTTAGTAAGATCGACTTTATGCACCAAGTGCGTCTCCGAGGAGTTTAGACTGTCCAGTGAGGCCTTCGAGTGGCTAATTGGAGAAATTGAGACAAGATTCCAGCAGGCTCAAGTATCACCCGGCGAGATGGTCGGCGCATTGGCGGCGCAATCTCTCGGCGAACCTGCCACTCAGATGACCCTGAATACTTTCCACTTCGCTGGTGTATCATCGAAAAACGTAACCCTTGGTGTGCCTAGATTGAAAGAAATCATCAACATTAGTAAGAAGCCGAAGGCACCGTCACTCACAGTGTTCTTGACTGGTGCTGCCGCGCGTGATGCCGAAAAAGCGAAAAACGTGCTTTGTCGACTGGAACATACAACGTTGAAAAAAGTGACGGCAAATACAGCGATATACTACGATCCAGATCCACAGAATACAGTAATTGCAGAAGATCAGGAGTTCGTCAACGTGTATTACGAGATGCCTGACTTTGATCCCATGAAAATATCACCGTGGTTGTTGCGAATCGAGCTGGATAGGAAACGAATGACTGATAAGAAGTTGACAATGGAACAGATCGCGGAAAAGATCAACGCTGGCTTTGGTGACGATTTGAATTGCATATTCAATGACGATAACGCCGAGAAGCTGGTATTGCGCATCAGAATAATGAACAGTGACGACAACAAGTTCCAGGATACGGATGAGGAGACCGTAGATAAGATGGAGGACGATATGTTCCTTCGTTGTATTGAAGCCAACATGCTTAGTGATATGACTCTACAGGTACGTTGGATTGTAAAAGCACAATACCAATTACGTTAATCTTTTGTATCTTTGCTTAATCGCTGTTGTTAATGTAGTTATGTAGAGGAAATTTGTTTTTTACATTCTATTGAATGTTTTAGGGTATCGAAGCTATCGGAAAAGTTTACATGCATCTGCCACAAACGGATTCTAAGAAACGCATTGTTATCACGGAAACTGGCGAATTCAAGGCCATCGCGGAATGGCTTTTGGAAACCGATGGGACGAGCTTGATGAAGGTGTTGAGCGAGAGAGACGTTGATCCCGTGCGGACATTCAGCAATGATATTTGCGAAATATTCCAAGTGCTCGGCATCGAAGCCGTGCGAAAGTCAGTAGAAAAAGAAATGAATGCAGTGTTACAGTTCTATGGTCTTTATGTCAACTATCGACATCTTGCCTTGCTTTGCGACGTCATGACTGCAAAGGGTCATCTTATGGCGATAACACGTCATGGAATCAATAGACAAGACACCGGTGCTTTAATGAGGTAAATGAGTCTCGCCTTTTTTTTTATTGGGATCTTTGAAAGATTTATGTATATTTTGCAATGATAGATAGAAGGTAATCGGTTAAAAGTTAATAAAAATTTGAATTTCTTTAGGTGTTCCTTCGAAGAAACTGTTGATGTATTATTGGATGCTGCGTCTCATGCAGAAGTAGATCCAATGAGAGGAGTATCCGAAAATATTATAATGGGACAACTTCCTCGAATTGGAACAGGTAATGCGCGATGTATACAGATCTTTTATAATATTATACAAGAAATATTACAAGTATATTATGCAAGTTGTATTCTAATTTCTATTCGCAAATCTATCTTGTAAAGAAATGTAAAGAAAATATTAAGATTCTCAGATCAAATTTATGGTCTGCAGAAATTTAAATAATGATACAACATCAATAACTTTATGTTGTATGTTTAGGATGCTTTGATCTATTACTGGACGCGGAGAAATGTAAGTCTGGCATCGAAATTCCTATGGCAGTTGGGGCAGGTATGATGGGAACAGCGGGAATGTTCTTTGGCAGCGTAACTGGCATGTCTAGCATGAGCCCTCAAATGACTCCTTGGATGGGAGCTACTCCTGGTTATGGTGCGTCGAATATGTCACCAGGTAAGCGTTGTGTAATAATTTCAAAATAAAGTAAAAAATCTCTTTTCGAGAAATGTATATATTAACAATTGTTAAATAATAATAACAATTGTATGCAAATAATATTAACAATTGTATTCTTTTGATTTAAAGCTTTGAGCAGTGGTATGACGCCAGGTGGTGCATGTTTCTCGCCATCGGGAGCATCGGACGCATCAGGCTTATCGCCAGCGTATTCTGCTTATTCACCACAGCCAGGCAGTCCTGGCAGTCCAGGTCCAAGTATGAGTCCATTCCCAATGTCACCTGCTGGTGCGGCATCACCCAGTTATTCTCCAACGTCGCCAGCGTATTTACCTACATCGCCTAGCATGACACCGTCGAGTCCGAATTATTCTCCTACAAGTCCAACATATTCGCCGACCAGTCCAAATTATTCACCAACATCACCAAGCTACTCTCCGACAAGTCCGAGTTATTCGCCAACCTCACCGAGTTATTCACCAACAAGTCCAAGTTACTCACCCACTTCTCCAAGTTATTCACCAACGAGTCCGAGTTACTCGCCTACTTCGCCAAGCTATTCACCGACCAGCCCGAGTTATTCGCCTACGTCACCAAGCTACTCACCAACTTCACCGAGTTACTCGCCGACGAGCCCAAGTTATTCGCCAACCTCACCGAGTTATTCCCCGACAAGTCCAAGTTATTCGCCTACGAGTCCAAGCTATTCGCCTACGAGTCCGAGTTACTCACCAACATCGCCGAGCTATTCACCAAGCTCGCCCAACTACACACCTGCTTCACCCTCATATTCGCCCACTTCACCCAGTTATTCACCAAGCTCGCCGCAATACTCGCCCGCGAGTCCAAGTTATTCTCCCAGCAGTCCCAAATATTCACCGACGAGTCCGAGTTATTCTCCTACCTCACCGTCATTTGCCGGTACATCGCCGCAATACACACCTGCGAGTCCCACATACTCGCCAACCAGCCCGACATATTCACCTACAAGTCCGTCATACTCGCCGAGTTCGCCGCAGCATACTACATCTGGCAGCACTCGATATTCACCCAGCAGTCCGAACTATTCGCCTACCAGTCCAACGTACTCGCCCACAAGTCCGCAGTACTCGCCGTCAAGTACCAAATATTCGCCCACAAGTCCTACCTACACTCCTACAAGCCCGAGTTATTCTCCGACGAGTCCGACGTACTCGCCACCTGTACCGGGATACTCGCCCACGAGTCCCACGTACTCACCGGCGTCACCTGCTTACGAGACGGACGACTAATTTTAAGTTTTTCTCGTCGTAAATTATATTTAGATACTTATTTTTTTAAATAAGTTAATTATAAGCCCGATCAATTGTAATTACGTAATTACACATAGTTGCAAATAAACTACACATTTATTAAGATGTTTCTTATGTGACCTATTTGGTACTTAAGTTGGATATAACATGATATTTTCATCATGTCAGAAATTCAAAGAAAATTAAAAAGAATGAAAAAGATAAAATTAACTAAAAATGTATAGTTGATAATTTCTCGGCTGTTAATTACAATTGATATATAGCACGCAGATTACGATGCGTTTTCGCCACTCGTATCAGGGAGGTTGTGACAAATATAATGACAAGAGCGAAGTACATGTTACGGGAAATGAGTGTTATAAGCGAATATGTTAATCGTGTGTTATAAGCGTATATATAACAGTATCTTAGGGACCAGGGAATTTTATAAGTCACGATCGATAAAACTAATGCACTACTGAACGAGGACTACTGATGCAAGAAATGTCTAAAAATTCAGGGAGATCATTTGTATATGCATCTTTATTACAATTATTACGATTATTCTCGTAGAGCTATATCTTTAGCATCTAGTAAGCTGCACGATATCAAGACTACATTTTATTGATATTTAGTTTATTGAGTAGAATATTAAAATCTGTGATTTTTATTAAAAAAATGCGAAAATGAAAATCTTAATTTATTAAAGTGGAACTATTGCTATTGTCCATCATTAACACATTTATTTTATTACAATGATCATTTTTACTTGCTCGGAATATATCACAACGTTAATGTTTTTTATAAATAAAAATATATATAGAAAGAAATTAATAAAATCACTGACAATATCTTGAAAGTATATTGTGATGTAAATAAGGAAGCTCTTAAAAAGTGATCTAAATCGAATCAATGCGGAAATATGAATGATATAAGTGTCCAGTCGACTAAAAGTAATATATAACATCTATATTATAATTTCGCATCCAATATAAATATAATATATAATATCGCAGTTATACATTTAACAGTTATACATTTTGGTCAACTGGATGGACTTCTTGCTTTGGAAGTTCGTCCTCTTAAATTTTCACATGATATTAAAATTCAATTGAGTCTGAAATCCATGGGATAGAAAAAGAAGAATAATTATAACATTGTTGAAAGTAAAATTATATAGATCTTATATTACTCTTAGTTGATTTCAGCTGAGAGTGGTATATAATTACTTGATTTAACACTTTAACATGATTTTACTGATAAATAATTTTTAAAATAAATAATTGTGATATCAAGAACAGCAATTCCTATAAATATTAGTCAAAGTAAAGCGTAATCAAGTTCTATCTCTTTATTGTCTAGTTTGCTCTATCGACAGCTTGCTAAATACGAAAGTCATATACATTGTAGGTCTTCCTGCAGCTCTCCCATTCCAGCTAAGTCACTCGTGTTCGATATCGGTATCGGATTACTTTGGTGCTGTGGTACGGTGCGTACCGCGACGAAAACCGGTCCAGATTCTTACTACGAACATTGTCCTAGTACTGCGGCAGTGCAAGTGAGCAATATGAATCCTGCAAGTGCAACGTCGTGGAAAAATGGAAATTCGGGGCTGTCGTTGCTCTTTGCCACTCTGTGCATCATTGATATTTTCGGCGTATTCCCGATAATTGCGTTACCACGATCAATCGTCCAGTGCGGTGAGATCTCACTGCAATTTTTTATAAAGATAAGAGAAGTTTCTGATAGGCGACTACATGAAATATTTTACAAGAAAATCGAACACCCTGAAAAATCTGTGATTTTTCTCAACTATGAATTTGAAATATTTGTCAAAGTTAAAAAAGAGATTCATATGAGAAACTCTTTATAACGAAAAAGAGGCTTGGTTGATTGCGACAAGTGTTTATAACAATGTATATTTGTGATAACATTATATGTAGCGATAAGTTAATTTTAATTAATAAAGAGTATCGTGTAATGTTTATTGTTTCTTGTGTTAATCTAGCAATAAAGGCACCAGCATAAATTGTTTGTTTGTTAATATTCCTTACATTCCATTTGCGTTGATGAACCATATCTTTGGAATTAAAAAAATTATATATCTCAGAAAAATTATATAATCAGATATATATATATATATATATATATACATTAATCAAAAAGGATAGAAAAAATATATGTACTGATTATTAGGATTGTACGGAATCCCTTTGGTACTCGTTGTCTTTGGTTTGCAAATTTACACGGCCATTCTACTAGGGAGATCATGGATTATCGCGATTGCTCTGGATCCGCAGATTTCACAAAAAAATCGGTATTTTTATTATTTATTTCTTCCTATTAAATTTTTTAATGTTTGTCCAATAAGAATAGATTCTAAATTTCGATATTAAATTGCAGCTATCCTCTCGCCGCCGTGACGGAATTAACGATGGGACAGCGTGCACGATCCATCGTCACTCTGTTTTTGGATTTGACGGTTTTTGGTTGTAGCATCCCGAATTTGTTAGTTGGTAAGTAAAAAGGCGCCTTATAATCATATATTAACACTAAGAATAGTAATTTTTATTTTGTTCTAAAATGTTCTTTGCATTTAATATTGTTAATTGAATAGATACAAAGAAGATATCCTTTTAATAAATTGTATTTTTTAATAGTAGGTATTCTCTTGGACATTACGAGATAAATTCTATAATCTATATAATAACTTTACGCAAATGATTTTTAGCTTCGCAGAATTTGCACCTGTTCGGACTTAAGGTATCAGGACAGCATTTCGATCTTTCTTTTTGTTATTGGCTGTTAATAGTCGGTCTTTTACTTTGTCCATTAATGTGGCTGGGCAGTCCGCAAGACATGAAGTAAGCTAAATTGTTTTTCATTATTATAACTCATATATATCGATGCTAAGAAATTTACTAAATTATTATAGATTGGTCGCAATGTGTTCTAGTATAACAGTTACTTTAACAGCAATATTAATATGGTGGAGCATTGCAAATGACGACCGAGCATTTAATGTTACACCAATTACCTCTTCACCGACATGGGATAAATTTATTTCCGGGTACGCGCAGTTTCTGTATTACAAATACATATTTAAAATGAGTATTTTTCTTTCTTTTCACATTCAAAGTACTGTAGTAAAATAATGTATTAAATATAATTTGTTAAATTAAATGATCCATTAATTAACTAATTAATAATTACTTGGATAAATTTTTAGGTATGGTATGCTAGCTTTTCAATTCGACGTGCATCCTACTTTAATGACCATACAAGTTGATATGCGTCATCCTCGAGACATTGATAAAGCCATCTTCTTTTCTTTTATGGGTAAGAAACAACGAAAATAAATCGTTTCTTGTCTTTTATTTCTATGTATATCTCGAGGAAGCATACAATTAATTAAAAATATTTTTTCTATTTCTTCTATTTTGTTAATATAATATAAATGTAATATTAAATAATCTCAAATCTATTTTTTC
Source organism: Acromyrmex echinatior (assembly GCF_024713525.1). Classification (NCBI taxonomy): domain Eukaryota; kingdom Metazoa; phylum Arthropoda; class Insecta; order Hymenoptera; family Formicidae; genus Acromyrmex; species Acromyrmex echinatior. Next base: position 1,915,034 of record NC_141869.1, read on the forward strand.
AATATTGAAATAATTTTTTATGATCCCAAGCAAAACCTATTCTTTTTTGTGTAACTGCTAGTGTACTTCTCATATTAATTTCTTTTTGCAACAGCAAGCGGATCGTTGTTCATCATCACTGCTTGTTTGGCCGCATGGAAATATGGTGGCAATATAACTGCCAATATTTTGGAAGCTGTGCCATCCGGATCGGTTGCGAACATCGTTATTCTATTAGCCGCTCTTCAATTATGCTTCTCTAGCGTAATCGGCTATTCGGCGCTTTTTCAACATCTGGAAGACCAATGGAACATACAAAGAAGTATAAAAGGATCATTTATTTATTTATAAATTAATTGACTTAATTAAAGCCACAATTAATTTACCTTATTGTTATATTCAAGCTTTCGGATGGAAACGATGCGCCATGAGATCAGCGGTGGTTTTTCTCAGTGTGGTTGTAGGCGAATCGGTACCGCGATTCGACATCGTCATGGCTCTTATTGGTGGATCGTTGACCGGATCATTGGTTTTTGTTTTACCGCCTTTGATATACACCCGAGCACTAGCTTTGAAGAAACAATCGAATCATGTGATTGCCGAAGAACAGATCTATCCAGGTTCTCGCAAAAGATTCAATGGCGAAGAACAGCACTTGATGGATCCTGAAGCTCATTCCCGTTCAATTTATTATGGTTTCTTAAGTGCCACGAATAATTCTCGCAGGTATTGAATAATGGATGTTCAGAGAGACATATATTTAAATATATATATTTTTTTAATTAATTCTATATGCAAATTGAAAAATTTACTTTTTCAAATATCTTAAATCCATTCAATCTGCATTTACTGCTCCATATTGAATTTTTAACAGCTATACATATCTCTATTTCAATAATTTGGATGAGGAGACAAATTCACATTCGAGCGAATTCGACAATTATTACGAGGATGAACATAAAGACGAAGTCACTCAAATTCCAATGACTAGTACTTGTCAGGAAGATCAGCCACTTCTAGATGCCACGGAGCCAACCAGAAGTCGAATCAGGAAGTTTACGAATGATTCGCAAGAACAGACCGCAGAAACGGTTGTGAAGAGGAAAAATGTATGGAATCTGGAAAAAGCAATTAATTACTTCGACTATTTTATAGTGACGATAGGTATAGTAATCACGCTGTCTTCGACATATGTCAATATTTGGTATACCATACGTTATGTGCGTTTTACGCCACCGTGCATCATTAACGCTACATGGGATAAACCTTCATAGTTTGATTTCAACCATATAACATTTGCATTTTATCATGTAATTTATCGAGTATGAAGAATGATAATTTCGGATGTATGTATATTAAGATTAAATATTTTGTGAGTGTTAAGAATATCAAGCGATACACTGTAATTTATTTTCATATACACACACACACACACACACACACACACACACACACACACACACACACACACACACACACACACACACACACACACACACACACACACACACAGGGTGTTTGGAAATTAGTGATAAGTTTTTCGCACAGGGGCAGAATGGATTAAACTGAGAAGAAAAGTCCTCTACCATCTGCTTCATAGAGTATAATCCTTTTCCAATCAATCTGTAATAAAATTTCAATTTGTGATTAAATTAAAAACTTAGATCTGTATTATATACGTATTAATAAGATTAAGTTTCTATTTGTCTACTCAGTGGTCAAATAATATTTAATTGTTTCAATTTTCGCTTTCTTTCGTTTACGCTTCTGTTACTCTCCCATTACATTCGACTTACACTCCGATTTTTATTTTCATCAAGGTATACGAAAGTTTGCGATCTTGCATCAAAGGTTGATGTAAAACTGTTAATATTGTTTACTTCATTATACGCACATTACTAAATTTAATATTTGTTCTCCAAAATATATAATTATCGATTAGTTGTTCAGTTATAATTAATTGTATTTCGTTTGTAGACGTGATTGTTAGAATTATTTGCATTACAATTATTAAAGTTATTAACTCTGAAATCAAATCTGCAGCTATAATTATTTGTGTAGTTAGAAGTCATTTATTAAGGCCGGTTTCACCAAGCTTAATCGTGATTATCAACTACAATTGATCGATTCTACTAAACAGCAAACGCGATTGGTCAGTCAATGGCCGATGAAGCTAATTAGCGTTGGTGAAACTGATCCTTAATGTTATAAATAAGAAGACACACTACGCAAGAGCACGAAGCTCCAAATTTGAACAGTATGCATGCATTTCTGTGAATTGATATTTTTTTCTTTATATAGCATTTTGAAATAAAATATAGAAAGATGAAATACAAATCACAAAATCACATGAACGTATCTTGCTGTTTTTTTTTGTTTGCGTTTTTCTGCGATGTAAAATTTTAATTTATGGTTTATCTTTTCAATAGACGACATATTTATCGTAAAGATAAATATAACTTTATCAAATTTGTTTGGTCATCGAATAATTTATAATGATTTACTTTTATAGTTATGTATCTTCTTCATTCCAATATTATGCTTCGCTTTTTGTCGAAACTTAAATCACTGAGTTATATTAAAAATTGCTGGTCTTGATAATGATTAAAATTGAGTGTAACCGATATGTTAATCAATTGAACTAATATATTGTATTAATAAGTGTAAGTAACAGGTGGGAACGATAAAAACAAGTAATATAAATAAAATATATGTATACACAATATGCAAAATTAGCATCTTGGCAGTTTAATTGACAAAAACTTGAAAATTTCTAAAACATTACAAGCTTATTAAACATTAGCTTATTAAACAAAGTTTAATAAGCTAGAGACGCGAAAGAGAGCATATGGTTACTCTTCGACCATTAGACTGAAATTTCAGGCATTTTGACGATTGGCAAATATTAGGTCTGCTCTTTATGGCTGAACTACTGTTCACTTGTTGCACTCAAGGCGCGTTTTCCCAAATACACCTTTTGAATGAAAGATGTATACATTTGGAGTTTTCCAGAAAATTTAGTGCAGTGCAGCGAAAAAGAATGGGTCTTTTGAAATATTCTAACACTTGTTAAATACACCGCGTATTTCATATTCTTTTTAATTGTTTCCTATTCTAATTAACATGATATTATTAGTGTAACGTTGCGGAAACATCGTAGAAATTGATAAATAATGTTGCAGTAACATTCTCGAAAAATTTAAAATATTACAATGCAACGAACACACACATCTCTCTATATCTAAAATATACATATATATATAATCTAAAATAAAAAATATACATATATATATATATATGTATACATATATACGTATACATATAATTTTAAATATCAAAATTTTAGGAATTTTATATTTATACGTGAAATATATAAAATTATTCAATTAAACTTATTTCAATTAGCTTTTCTTATGTCCGATTCTAATACTTTGAAAATTATAATATTCTTTGATAAATATCAGATTACACGTATTACGATGAAATATCAATGATATGTTGGTTTTTTAAGTACAACGTTCGATGAATTATTTGTAACACGTAATAAAAAATTACCGCATTGAACAGATTCATTTATATTTCTAGAATTAGATATATAATATGTTTTAAAATAAATGTCTTTAAAAAAAGAAAATAAGAATATAGAATTAAAAAAGCACTGCCAAAAACCTAGGCAATGCGATTTTTTATTTTTCTATGTATTTATTTTCATTTGTCCACGCTTGCAACGCAATGCTTGTATACATGAATATTCGCTTATATATCATTTACATACTCGTATATTCGCTTATATATCGTGAGAATGATGATGAATTTCGGATGAAATTCCAGGAGAGATATAAACTGGACGGTGGATGGGAAAGGTAGATTACTCTATAAGAACATATTTACAATAAGGCGCTTTATTTCTATAAACTTCTCGCTTATTTAGCATCGTATAGAAATAATCGGTACTTATTATGTGCTAGTTTGTGCGAGTTGTGGCATGGTGCGCAGATATAAATATAACAAATTTCAGTCGCGACTTATCGCTCTCCGTTCTTGTCCTGTTAACACTCATTAATCCTTGTGCCTTTTTTCGATGGGCACATCATAAGAAGAAGAAACTTCTCGAGAGAACTATTCCTTCACACGCCGTCACCATCGCCGTCGCCGTCGATGCTGATACCGTCGTCACCGGCTACCAACGGTTTGCTGCTCTTATCCCGCTTGGAGTTATGATAGAGGTAGGAGTGTACACGCAGACTGTTACTGTTCTTATATTTATTACCACAAAGCTTACACGTGAGAGTTTCAAGCGGACCATGAATATAACGGACATGTAGCTTGAGGTTTTCTTTGCGTGTGAATTGACGCATGCACCACGGGCACGCATACATGCGTATTACCTTGCCATGTTCCATACGCAACGTTGGACCCAACTCTGAAACGACACGCAGCGTTGTCTCTAATGGCAAGCTGCTACCGGAAATACCTTTAACCGTACGTCGTCCCTTAGTGCTGGAATTTGCCGTCTCATATGTTGAGTCACTTGGATAAATCGTTGTCTCATTTAAACCTACTAAAGGAGAGAATATTATTAGATATCGTATTATTATTCTTGAAAATAATATATTTAGATATGCATTCGATTTGATAAAGCTATCAAGAAATTACGTAAAGAAAATGAAAAACATGTTAAGGATATACATAAATGTAAGAGGAAAAGAGAGTGACGTATTAAATTGGTGCAAAAATCTTATATCTACAATAAAATAAAATTAAAAGCAAAATAAAGGAAATAACGGTCTCTTCTTTTTAGTTGAACTTCTTACACAGTTCATCTTCTCCCTTTTTCTTTTCACATTGACTTGTATAAAAAGTCTAAAAGTTAAAAAGAATAAGCCTAAAATTACGCGGATTTCGATTCTCTTTTTATTTCATCTAGAGAAATTTTAATTCCCTCTTTAAAGAACTTCAGTCCAGTTTTAATAGAGATTTTTGATAACGAAGCGATAAATTTTTTGCATCAATCGAATATATTTATAAGCAGTATGTACAGCAGAGATGCAATTCCTGAGATATCGGAAAAAACCGTGCAATAAAAAAACGAGATTAACTTGAAAATTTACATTTAAAGATCGATAAGAAATATAAAAAAGATAAATGATGCAATTTGTATTTTTCCAACAAAATCCATTCATTATACAATCAATTCATATTAATAACATTTAAAAATAAGTTACAAATTAGTATGGAAATGCAGTTCTGCAATTTAGAAAGAAACAAGTAGGAACATTATTAGCGAACCAATTAACAAGTATTGAGATATAAAATTAGTGTTATTTTTTTCTACATTCATTCTATAAAAAAAAATCTTGCGAATTGGTTCTTTTTTCAAACATGCTGAACGAATTGGAGAATGTGAACGACAAGCAAAATGCGACAGAAGTGTAAAACGTACCGAATGGCTGAGTTTGTGAATTCTGATTGTAGGGAACTAACTGCGTATCTGGCGCGAAATCTGTAAGATAACATCGCTTTCTCTAAACATTCATGGCCAATGAGATGAGTGCCTGGTGAATTTATGCAAAGAGAAAGAGAGAGAAAGAGAGAAAAAAAGAGAGAGAATTATAATTCGAAGAACATCGCTTGCTCGGATTTGAAACACCCATTCGCGTGAACATGCAAACGTGATATATTGCGTTGATCACAGAGACTAAATTGACTTTAACCCCCGGCGTTGTGATTTAACGAATTGATTTTGCAATGTAAACCGACCATATTCCTTGTTGAATCGTAATGCGTTAGAAATTTACAGAGAAACAATGTCGCTCGTTGGAGGGATGATAATGAGATCCAAGATGTCCACGCTAGAAATACCGGGGGTTAATTAAACAGTACGTAAAAGTGCTTAAGAGCTTGCGTCGCAATCAAACAAGTGATAATGAGTCTCAATAACAAAGTACACATCTATCCTTGGCAACACTTGAGTGTGTCAAACCTTTGGGCGCCGATACTGCTGGTACAGCAAACTTTTCTCTTTGTCGAAGGGCGTTTCAGCTCCGGATGACGTTCCGACGACGTCATTCAATCTACTGTTAGCGTTGTCTTTAAAGTACACGAGATGCCGACAGGACGGCGGGAGAATCACTACCTTGTTTCGGAGCGTTCTCGTTGCCGGCATAGAGTATTTTTTCCGCTGCATATCTGTATCCCAAATCCGTATCCGTATCCATCGTATAATCCAGCGGTTCGGGCTTGGTTGACTGTGGCTGACTAACGTCGGATGTGCAATCCAACGGCTGTTCCTCCATGCATGGCATGTCTGTGCTTCTGCTTCTCTCGCTGACCGCTGTTTGTACATCTGGGCCATCTGGGACACTGTAGTCAGCTTCTGTGCAACCTTGCCAATGACAAGTATCAGTAACAGTTGACATTTGTTCAGTAAACGGTTCTCTCGTCGAGATGTCTTCTGTTGAAGTGCTTTGCCTCGTTGTAGACTGCTCCTTTACAATGTGTGTCAGCCTGCTGAATGTAGAAACGTTTTCGTCTGTACCACCATGTTCACATCTATCTTTTTCCACTTCATAGAAACCACGATCTTCAAAATCCTCGTCATTTTTTCTAAGAGTATCTTTGAATCTCTGCAATGTAGAAATCAACTGTGTATAAAAAAATATATTTTATATAATATATTTAAACTACTACTTTCTAAATATATTTTGCTTACTTTCTAAATATATTTTACTACCTTCTAAATTTAGAGATGTACAGAAATTGTTTTAGAAAAAAAATAACATCTTTATAAATAAGCAATAACATACTTTCTCACATTCTATACATTTTAACACTAGCATTGTCCTGTAGCATTGTCCTCTATATTTTTATAAAGATAATTTCGACTGTATGACGAACCTCATTTGAATCTGTGGTCAGTCCTTTTATTTGTAGAACCTCTGCAACTTTTAAAAAGCTGGCGATGTCTTCTTGCTTGATATTGACTTCTCCTTGATACATGAAATGCAATATAGCTGACAAATCCCGATAATTGACATCTTTCAATATGACAATAGGATGTTTGCATGTGTTTCCCTGTGTACAACAAATCACGGAATCAATGAAGCCTCCACAAAAGTAGTTACAGTATTACCATTGTATCACTAAAATAATAAGGTACCTTGAAAAGTTCTCGAAAGTACGTGCTGCAGACTGACAGTATCAATTTGTGAGCCCGTAAAATTTGACCTTCAACAGCCAATGTGACGTCTACGAAATGTTCATCTGTCAGTAAAGTATATAAGCCTGAAGACAAGTTTCTTGGGAAACTGTTCCACACCAAGGAGAATTGTTCGTCAGACATTGTTCCTATGTGAAAGACACTTTGTATACTCGAGAAAAACAAGAAAGGACATTGACTAGAACTTAGAGAATTCGCAAGTGTTGCATTAGGTCACTTTTACAGCTATCTACAATGCACTGTTATTACGGTTGCTAATAAACGAACTGCATGCAGTTCATTTATATCTTAACATTTGTATCGTTTAAAAGTAAACGTTATACTTTCATAATCAGTGTATTGATATTGCCGGATGCAACATTACGTCTCTTTACCTTTGACAATTCCGTGTTTACAAACAGAAGAAGATAATGAGAATCTCCCCAACAAGAACGACAAAGTTGATAAGATCTTTCAACACCACTCTATAATACCATTCTATTAAATCGTTTATATCACAAATATTCGAAACTTTGAAATCTGATTGATCGTTCAAGCACCGTCCTCGCTTTCCTCAAGATATGGATTGCAAATACAAAACATAATCAAGACAGTTATCCTGCGCGCGAAAAGCTTGAGTTTACTTGAGTCACTTTGATGTGCGTAAATTACCGAAGCAGTGCGCCATAAATCATGCGATCTTCATTGCGCTCCGAGATGGCGACGCTGAGCGACGCGTGCAACCTCGCGCCTTCGCGCAATGGCGCCGCAATCAACAACAAACAATAATATAATGAAATAAAGATGATAAATAATATATACAATATATATCACTTATATTTTATATGACATTTTATGTATTTTATATGTGTAATTAATTATAATATATATGAATCGTATATATATAATCATACATATATATATATATATATATATATATATATATATATATATATATGCATGAGAAATATAATTATATATTTATGTGATATTTATGCCATTATATAATTTAGCTGGGTATCAATGTAATTTTCTATAAGCGTTTCATAAAATAAGCGTACATAAAATAATAAGAGAATAGTTCTTACACAATAATCGTTTAATTCTATTAATAATTCCTCTTTATATGGAATTATAATTCTTCATTCCTCCTTCAATCGTTAAATACAGAAAAATACCCCTCATGGCCTCTTGATTTCGTTAGATTTTTATTTCTTTGAATCTTCTTTAATTCAAAATGCAATAGAATGATCTGTGAATTCCTGATTTATTCCAGAAATCATATTATTTAATGTGTCAGACGATTAACGGGATGTTGCTCTGGATATCGGTGAGATGGAAGCATTTCCAGAGACCATAGCGCACCTCCCAGTCGACGAAGAATAGCTCCGGCTTGTTCCAAACAACGTGGTGCAGCGCAAAGTTGTATTGGGATTTCATGGGAGGATTCAGATGTGGAGCCCATTGCGCTCTTTCCATCACAATTCTATTCACGTAGCTATAGAAGACTTTAGCCTTGTGTATCCAGCAGATGAGGGACATAATCGAGATGATCATAGCATGTATATGATAATATACTTTCATGCGATTGTTTTGTTGTTGCAGGATGATCTCCTGTATATTCATCGCGAGGCAGACTAGAGCAGCAGCTGTAAAGCCACAGGGTACCTCAACAGCAATCAGACATATCGTGCAATATGTCGTCTCGAGATTCATCTGTGAGTCCGAGTGGCTTATTAGACTCTTTAGCAGGCTATCGTGTAGCAATTCGCGGTGCAACTTAAAGAACAATTGATCTTCTTTGCGACACTTCGCGACGCGCAGACCAAGATGCGTGTGTTCGAAGAAGATCTTGGGTGTATCGAAGATCGCTCGGTTGTCTTGGCGGTCCATTAACCACTGCAGCACTCGGTTGCCTAGTAGACTGATGAGCCGACTGGACGAGCCCACCATTCGCATCAGCAATGGAAAGATTGTCGGTGTGAGCGTCTGCTCATAAAGATCCGTCTGGTGCATATAAGCACTAAATTCCAGCAAGCTGGCGAACTCCAGAACAAATTCGTCGGTCGTGCCTGCGGCCACTGTCCATGAGCACAAGTGCTGTACAACCACTAGCATCTGATCGTTCGAGATATGTTTTATAATATTTCTTAGGCAAACTTCTAAACCCTTTTTGAGATTCGCAAGCATCGATGGCGATGATGGTGATGAAGGTGGTAAAGAAGAGGAAGAGGAAAGGGAGTTCAAACGTGCGATTATGCTAGCGTGAAAGAGCGTGAGCATCCTTTCTATTATTGCTACTGTATCCTGCGTTGCCGGCCACACATACACGTCCAAAAGCTCATATAATATCCTGATAATACCACGAGCATCCTCGATGTCAATTTCTGTTAGTGTCAATTTATTCCAAATTGAATGGATGATCAGTCCGGCAATAACAGAGTTGATATCCAGCAGACTGTATATTACTTGAAAACAAAAAGTCTCGAATTTCCAGAGTTGCTCGTGATAGATGGCTTCCATGATGGTCTCCACGACATCCCGTGATCTTTCGGGCAAGTAGCTTTTCAGTAAAGCATGATAGCAATCTCGGGCGACTCTAAACTTACGTCGACGCTTCCATAAATCGCAAAATCCATTCATGTGAAATACATTCTCGTAATATAATAGGATTCTCAGTAGACACGTGATGAGCATGCGAGGATGACGAGACTGCAACTGCTTTTTTGTTGCATTTCTAACGATAATCGTTATCTCATTCAAAGTCTTATTCTGGATCTTATCCTGCGTCGAGGAATACAAAACAGTGGACGAGAAGCTCTCAGAGATAGTCTCCATTCTCCGTGTAAGTTCTTCATCGGTGATCATTCTTAGGGTTAATTTGAAAGTTTTTAAATTTTAAAAGAACTGTGACAGCTGGAGCTCCTAAAAGATGAAATGTTAGGCATTAAAAATAGAAATATATAAAATAGAAAGCAATAGTACAAACAATATAATATATAATACATAGAACACTGAAATTTAAAAAGATATGAAATAATAAAACCAAAAGATTTTGTATGGGTTAAAATTCAACTCTCAATTTTTTGGAGGATTATAATAGAAACATGAAATTGCAGTTTATGTCATAATATTTAAAGATTCTTGCAATTCATTGTTCAGTATAATTACCAATCCACAATTTTATGTTTTTAACATAAAGCGATAAAACTGTAACTGAAAATGTCACTATTTTAATTAACATTACCTTTTCGTCTTCTTGTCGACGTATTAATGTTAAGATAACATAAGACTTATATAGATAATGTGAGATTATATAAATAATAGATTTATACAATAATATATCGTTTATAATAAATGCTATTTACAAGTATAGCGTAACAGTGTAACATAGCGATAAGTCTATAGATAGAAAAAAAACAACACTTTATTCTATATTTACAAGTTCCTATACATATATGCACATAATACGAAGAATAAACTCTAAATTCTTCAATCTTACAAGATGGATTTAAAAATTTGGGAATCTAACTATATTCGTAACCCATTGTTAAATAGACTAAATATACATTCTCGCGCGTTTCTTTAACAAAAGCAACAAAGCTTTCGCATTTAGAACCACAAATCACCGCCGACATCCTCGTCCGGTTGTGGCAGTTGTTGCTGCTGATTCTGCTGTGCTTCCTGCTTGGATGTGACGTTCTCGGCATCATCATCACTTTCGGAAACAGCCAGATCATCCTGGATCTTATTCTCTCCTTTATCATCTCTGGCTGGTAAACCGGCTAACAAGAAGTCCGACGGATCGTAATTTGGATCAACATCCATGCTCTCATCTATGAATGGAAAGTCGGAGTTTATGGAAAAAATTCAACGAAAAGTTAATACAATTCTACTTCAATTGAACAATAAAGTGTAATTAAAAATAATTGAATAAAAAGTCGTCTTATTTTTGAAGAGTCATATTTTTTCAAATTGTTTATTATATGTAAAAATATTAATAAGTTTCTCTTTAAGTTATTTATATTTTATAAAATTTCTAATTTCTTCAAAGGAGTACATCTTCAAGCGAAGCAAATCATTAGCTTAAAATTTTGTCTTACCTTGTTGAAGCAGCTGTTGCTCGCCCATATAAAAACCGACATTCCCCAACTGAACCATTGCTTCTGCGGCTTGTTGACTGTCATCATCCGCTAGTACGACACCTTCCCTGACCTCGCTTAACTCCAATGTCTCCGCTTCGTTTTGCTCGGAATGATCGTCCGTGCCGAATGGCACCTCATCAAATTCATCTTCGCTGGAGAATTGAAGATCTGTGGCAGAAAGAAAGACTATTAAACAAACTCCGAAATAAATACAAAAATAAAATTAGGATTATACTGCCTCTACCTTCTTCGAGCACATCCTTCTTTTTCGAATTCCTATCCATGTCCGTTTCCATGTCTCCTTCTACATCGACAAAATCAAAGTCATCCATATTTGATTTGCTAAATGGATTCTCTGGAGAACTGTTCTGGCTCTAAAGATAAATTTCAATGTTGAATAAAATGTAGATAAAATTAAATAATGAAATAGTAAAATATAAATTATAAATAAGAAATACATAATTAAATATTAAATATAAAAATAAGCATAATACTTACACCTCTATATTCAGGTTCCGTGATAGTGTAGTTTTCTTCATCCGGGCAAAGCCAGGAGGAATCTATGTCTGCCTGCTCCATCGCTCGTTTTTGCACGAGCAATATATTGTTCTCTAGTTGCGTCAGATGTTCATCATACTAAAACAATATTCATCATTGTCAGTAACTTTATTTCTATTTAACTTAAGAATTAACAATTTTTCTAATTACTACAAAAATAATCATACCTCATCTAATGTATCTTTACACACTTTAACCAGCAACTCCGCTTTACTTGTAAGCGGAGACTCTTTACCATTATAAATCGAGCAATTCTCCAAGATCTGTTCGATATCTCTAAGAAATTCGTGACGGCTATGATATTTGTGTGCTAAAAGGATTTTAAAAATAAATAAATAATAATTAATTTTAAGAAAAAGTAAAGTACAAGCGTATAAATCTACAGTTTTGTGTAAACATTTAAATTTCTTACCAGAAACTTTTTTAGATACTGTTTCTAGGTCCATCGGTTTCTTGACAATATTGTAATAATCCTTCACCATCTTTTTATTGACAGGTTTCATAAACGGCCATACTTCTGTCATAGATTTCAATTTATTGTTGACAACGTTATCCAGGATAAAAGTGAGAGCAACTTGATCATTGTCGTCCAGAAGAGGATTGATGGCCTTCTCCAGTCTCATCAAACGATCCTCCTTTTCACCAAGTCTCTCGACACACGTATCCAACATTCTCTTGGCAGCTACAGTCAATGAACTCTTTGCTCCGTTATAGAGCGTCGAGTTCTCCACAATCTGATTAACATCCGCCAGAAACTCCTCCCTACTTTGATATTTCTTTAGCCTCAAATTTTCACGTATAGTCTGCAGATCCATGGGCCGCTGTATGATCTTGTGATAATCAGGAACTACCTGGTATAAAAAAAAAACAGCATGGTCGATATTTGTAAAACGATGTTCTTCGATTTTCAGGATATTTTTGTTATACATATTGTATATAAATTTATAGTTATATAGTTATAAAGCTTATAGCTGAATTTTAATTTCATTTTTATTCAATTTGCAATTGGTTTTTTAGTGTTTAATTTTATGAGTTAAAATAGCGCTTACTTTAGCATTGACTGGGAATAGGAATGGTTGCACATCTGGCAGATCTCTCATTTCATTCAAAATGCTCTCCAACATTGTAGACATCACTACAACTGGATCAGTTCTACGTCTGTTAACCGGTCTTTGATGACGTTTCAAATAATCACAGTGGTCATCTGTGGGTGGTTTCCTACGTTTCTTTGAATTTACCGCTTCCTTCGGCACTTTAAGCAATAATGTACGCCTCTTCACTTCCTCGGCATGCTGAAATAAACAAGGTTTTTATCATTCTTTAGATTCTTGGACCACATTTATGAATATGGATTGAATAATTTAAATTTGGTGTTAAAAATTTTCATCAACTTACCTTGATGAGTTTTGAGGACAATTTCACCTTGGTGCCATCGACATTGACCAGATCCTGATCATCAGTATTTAGCTGCTTCTCGATTTCCTCCTCCTGTTCTTCGGTCATCGCGACATTGACTGGTGCAGTGGCGATGCTGTTCTGGTAGAGAGGACAGGCTTTGTTTGTGCGCATGTGACCGACGTTGCCACAAGCACCGCACTTAAGTTTTAGATCTGGTTTGAGTTTAGGTTTTTTACGTTTAGGAGGCGATATCTCCTGTTTAGGATGTTTGGGCGCGGGGATAGAAGAAGTAGAAGATTGGAAACAGAATGGAAGGATACTAGTTGAGGAAGTGGTAGTTGGAGTGTTAATATTATTGCGATCGAATATACTGCTCGAATTATTAATGCTGCTGCCGTTCACTATAGATGATCCACCCAACATACGCTCTCTCTCTTGGTTTCGTTTGATTCGTCGTAATTGTTCTTGAATTCTACGTTTCTCTCGCTTCATTTCTTCCTTCTGTGCCTCATCCAATGTGGCAAACTGCTTGATAAACGTCTCGTCCTTTGAGTTGCGGATCTTAATGTACGTATCAATTACGGCGGGCTTCCTCACTAACTCAACTCGTGTGTATTCCTTGCCCTCAGGATTACGGAAGGTGCGATAGATTTTTAATACACGTCCCTGCTGCGCATTGAAATTATTAACCGGGCTGTCTTCCTCCTCGTCCTTCTTTTTGCTCTCCTTGCCTTTCTTGCTTTCCTGCTCCTGCGCCTCGCCCATGAGCATCTTCCGTAGCTCATGCCGCTGTTGTTCCTCCCGTTCCAGTGAAAGCTGTGTGCTGGTCTTTTTGTTTGACAACATATTTTCGATATTCTTACCCATTTCTTCGATATCTGAGCTGTCTTCTTCCGAACTCTCGCCTTCGTCCGTGCTCAATACTTCGTTCGATGACAGCACGCGATTCTGTAAGTCAAAAATTCGTTGGCATTCCTCTTTGTAACGTTCCTGATGTTCGGCGATAGAGAAACGATTGCCGCGTGAAAACTTTGTCATGCCCTCCTCGCCAGCCTTTGCCTTCTCTGTTGATAGAGTTCGAACCACGTCGATTACTTCCCAACGCGACAACTTTTTGATCTCCTCCTCAGGTACACCAAATTTTCGCAGCAATGCTTTCGCATTGTTCAAGGACAATCTCCTTAAGTCCGCGTCTGTGCCAGTTACAGTTCTTTTTGGTTGAGCTTCTTGTTCCTCCTATACAAAATATTTTATGATTTATTCTAATCTGGATAATAACATTCTTGATAGATATATTTGTCAGAACAAACCTTGCTAATAGTCGGTTTATTCGGTACTCTAACATAACTGAAGCCTTCACCACAGCCAGTTGGATCGGCTGGACCTGCCAACTGCAGTAGACACTTTCCTTTCATGGCTTGGATGTAAGCGCGCGTCGTATTCCACGGCGCCACCTTCACCTCGTCATCCATCTTTAGCTGCATGTCTTCGTCGTCATCGTCTTGTGGAGTGAACAAAAACTTCTCTCCGTATCCAGCGTCCTTCAGACGCTGTTCGGCCGCGATCATGCTGAAATAAGCACAGCACTGCTCTGGCGACACCATAGCGCGAATCTCCTCCTCCGTTGGCAACCTGAAGTCTGGCTTTATTACCCACCAGTTGGAATCCATGCCTATTTGATATAAAAAAATGAATGATTTGAATGTACACAAGTTTGTTTAGAAATGAAATATACAACAGCAATAATATTTCTTCTTGAACAATTTTTTAGTTTTTATTGCAAAAAGAGCTAACAAACAACTTAACGATTACGCACCAGTTCTTTTAAAGTCGGCACATAGCTTTAATCTTTTTCTAATACTACTCTCACTGTGAGATGGGAAGGCCTTCTTTATGTCATCCATCTTAATTCGTCGAGGAGTATCGCGTGACTTCCAGAATAATCTATATATAAACACCTGTAGAAAATCTCGTACAAAATTGTTTGCTCTCTTTGAATTTGGTCCAGGGACTTCATAAAGCGGGCATTCTTGTCCAGCAACAAATAAGGCATCCATTTCTCTAACATAGTATTGTTGTCTGCAAAAATTATCAAATCACAAAATCAATGAAAATAATTTAAAATATCTAAATTTAAATATATAGACGAAAAAAATGCATGATTAATAAAACTAAAATACAAAAAAATAATAAAATTGATAGGCATAAAGAAATAATACAAGCGTAATTATATTAAGGCAAAGTACCTCGATCTTATGACTAAGAAATCAGTTTCAGGAATCTTATGCTCGTAAAGAGGAGCTCTATACATATTGTTTTCGATGGCTTGGATGCTTTGGCCAGGCGTAAGAATTCCAAGAAAAGGACTAGTGTGAGCGTACGCTGTCTCTCCGTATTTGTATGTCTGAGGTCCCTGATCTTTACCAGCCCTTCTTTTATAATAGTTTTTCACCTTGGAGCACATGCCGACCTGGTTCATAAGTGGTGGATGCTCTTCTGAGAATTCAACAAGCACCAACTCACCATCGCGTCCAGTTAAATCCTCGGGTGTTCTCATGAAGAATACATCACCTCCACCGGAAGCAATCCTTTCTTGCTCTCGTTGCTTAGCTTTCTTTTTTATATGCTTCAGCAAAGGCAAGACACCATGCGGTGCTGGAAGAGCCAATGGCCCATAGCTGAACCTTCGCAATGGTGGCCTGTGAAAGTTTCTCAATCTCATTGGACCCATATGCGTTTGTACAAAAGGAACACGTAGCTCCACCACTGGAGTGCTATGTTGTATCAAATTGCCACCGCCGACTTTCAGCCTCAACGTAGTTTCCGAGGACTTAGGCATGTAATATGTATCATTTGATATGTTAAACGGATCCCGGTCAGGTGACTTTGGTGGTGGTGGAGGCGTGTCTTCTTCGAGGACATTGATAACACCTGCTTTACCCAACAGTAGCTTGCTTTTCTTGACGTGCGGATGCGGGATTTTTACTTTAGGTTGCGGACCGTTGTCCTTGTGAAGAAGAGCGGGATCAATATCATCCGGTATACCTAGAACTATATTTTCGTCATTTGGATCCAACGTAAGTATTTTCGGTTTCGGTATCTTTTTCATTTGTTCGGGATCCCAAATGACTTCCTCCTCCCATAAACCATATACAAGCTCCTCGTTTTCTACTGGAAATATCGAATACCAGGTGTCGTCTTCCTCTCGCTGTGGCTGTTGATTTCCCTTGCCCATATTCATCTTATTCTTTTGAGACTGCATGTGCAATGGCGTTGTAATTTGCGAAGTGGCTAGTCTAACATTAGGTGTTACGGAGACAGAGGCACCTTTTCCAGGCTGACTAAAGGCTTGTGCTGTTCTGTTGCCGCTTGATGGCACCCATCCTGCAGCGTTATTTTTACTATTCAATTTCTGCATTACCTATAAAAAATTAATTTATTTTTTTTCTTGCAAACATATAATAATAATACTGATTACTTTATTAAGAAAATTATACCTTATGCTTTATATCGTCTCCATTCCAGACAACATCATCTTCCCAGTGCAATTGCGATACCATCAAGAATGCATCATCAGCAAAATCTTCATCTTTTCTGGTTTCTGGTTTATTTTCTTGCTCTTCCGCCTAAATTTAATGCAAAAAAATATAAATATTTTGAAGTAATTGTTCAGTTTTAATCAAATACAGTATAAGTACTAACTTTTTCAACCATCTTGAAACCATAGTTGAATCCGTCTCCAGTTTCTGGTACTTCTAACATGTCATACCACAACTGCGCGGGTCCAAATCTCCAGTCAGCCACTTTGGGTCCCATGTCACCGTTCTCTCCGCTTTCACCCGTTTTACCAGTTTGTTCCTTATCTTCTACTGGTCGCAGCAGCTTATTTTCATCATCCGAGCGACATGCTTCCGCACTCGGCTCGGGACCATATTGCATGATCCAACCCTAAAACAAACAACATAATATAATATTAATCTATTCGGAAAGTAGCAACTAGCTTTTTATAGATCCGAGAAAGATTTGCCACAAGAAGATTATACCTTAAATTTAGTTTTTTTATCATCCTGATCAGAACCAGAATCAGAATCTCTGACATCATGATGTTTTTTCTTTTTACGTCGCTTTCTTACACCCCTCCATATTTGTGGCAGACTGCTTGGCTTGCCAGGTCCGAACAGTCGCGAAAATCTAAGCACTTTATTGGCGCGGAAATCCGGAAACAATTCAGTGACATCAATATTGGCATACTTGGATGGTAACATGGAAGCGAGAGGTGTCTCTAATTTACGTTGACGCGCTGCTTCTGCTTCTTCTGCAGTCAATGTCTCCTTCTCCTCTGGTATCGGCGGTGGTGGCATCAATTGTGTATCTGATTTATTGACAATCTCCTCATCATCAGCATCATAATCTGCATTTTCCTTGTCTAGTTTCCTATCGAATCCATTACTCTTGGCTAAAAATAAATATAACTTATATGACTATAATTATTAACATTAACAGCTAATCTCCAATCTTTGTCTGTTTCTTGCTTTTTACCTATTGTATTTTATCTTCTTGATAATCATTTTATCAACAACTGTTTCTTGTCACATATTTCTTCTGAAACTTGTCAATTTTCTTACCTCAAGCAACAAAAAATAAAAAAACAGAATAAGAGGCAAAAAAGAAAAAGGTAAAAAGCAAGAAACAGAAAGTAAAGAATATATTGTAAATTAGTCTTAATATTATCAATCACATATAAGTACATCTGCATAAAATCATAGTGCAGATACTAACAGATTTCATCAATCGTATCTTCTGCCAACTCATTTATATCCGAGAAATCTAACGCGGTAGGTGATTTCGCCAAGTAATCAACATCCATGTCGTTTGTAGTTGTGTTTTGATCCTTCTCATCCACTTTGCCAGTCTCTCTTTCCTCGGCATTATTGTCATTGGACATCATCTCATTGATGAATGAACTCAGACCGAGACGACTGAGCGAAGCTAAATGTTGTTTGGCATCGGGATCCAAAATATCATCCTCCAACTGACCATTATCATCAATATTGCCAAAAAGGAAGCCAGTGATATTAAGGCCAGATGCCAAATCCTTCTCATTCTCCTCGTCGGAATCCCCCATCTTCTCTTTGTTGAGATTTTATGATTGATCCAACTTTTACAAAGTAAAGCCCATGCAAATGCCTGGCCTGGTGACATACGATAGTTTTGCAAATCAATCATGAAATCAGTAATTGCATCGTTTTTTTTATTTACAATTTGCGAAGCATTGATCTTACCTCACGTGGATTGTATCTAATATCGGTGAGTCGCACATAAATAAAACCCGGGTCAGAGTTTTGTTTATATAAATAACACTGCGACAAACCATCCAGGACAAATGGAAACCAACTAATAACCAAGAACACGACCTCGCAGATTTATCTAGACTCTGAAGCTTCGATTGTGCGAATACTAGATACGTGGAATGAATCAATTTTCTTTTTGTTGCAGCTACGACATCTGTGAAACAAGTTGAGAATGAAACTGCTCTTAGATGATATCTAGGAACTTTTTGTACATAAATATACAATATAATTATTCTAGATTCTCAAAATTTGAACAAGCAGTTCACTTCAGTACGTTTCGTCTTGGGTCTTGGCTAATCGGAACACATAGTCTTCGAAAATTGAATCATCAACAACTTACTTTAATACTGTAATTGATTTCCCAGAATTTAAGAAATATTTATAGGTTTTTTTGGTGCAGGATAGACGAGCTTTAAAAGAATAATTTCGATGGCTAACGGTAGTTACAATTTCGGATTTAACAAATAGTTTATTAAATGTCTTTGAATATTACACTAGGATAACAATCAAATTTTGTCTTCTGATGAATGTCCAACGAACTTTTTTTGAGCGCTACTTCGAAATTTAAAAAAAACTTAGAAAAAAATTCGTTGAACATTTCAGAAGCAAAGTTTAATTGTTACAATCCTAGTGTAATATTCAAAGACATTTAATAAACTGTTTGTGAATCCGAATCTATCGTTAGCTACTGAAATTATTCTTTTGAAACTCGTCTATCCTCGTCTATCCATTAAAAAATTCTATAAATACTTTCTAAATTCAAAATAAAAAATAAATTACAATACGTCCACAACATCTCAAATATATTCTAATAATGTTTTTCACTGGCAGACCTGATGCACAGACCTGATGCGCACTCAGTGGACTTTAAAACTGTTGTACACAAATCGACATAAAGATATAACGTTTAATAAAAATATTGAAACGAATTAAACCGCAAAATTCTCAATACATTTTATTGTGGTATTTGATAAAATATACATTGAGTATTTTATTAATTGAGATATCTCACTTTTACATTCAGATTAGATTAGTGTATAACAGCTTTAATGTGCGCTATAACTTTATATTTTAAACAATATTAAGAATCTTTTATTTTAGAATATGTGAGAAACACAATACTAGAAAAATGTCTATTGACGAGCAATTTAATAATTTGATGCTACCATCAAGCATCATATTATAAAGATGTTAAAATATTAAATAAATTTATTGCGAAAAATAATTAATTTAAATAATTCTAAAATTATTTAAAAGCAATGAAGATTCAGCTTTGACGGTAGGCATTTTTCTAATATTGTTTATATTTTAAAATTCACAAATTTTTATTCTTTATATTCTTCAATTGATAATTTTTAATATTTAATAGATATCTCTGATGGAATTTCTAAATAAAAAAAATTTATATCACTGAAGTTTGCGCTATTTTTGTGTACAATTGGAGTGTGGCGTTCAATTAAATTGTATTTTCACAAACACTTTAAATACATGTATTTTACAATTATGTAAAACTTACACTTAGCGAACATAATAAACTGTATTCGGAATACATTTTACATTAGCAATATTTAAATCTTGACAAAAATATATATATATATATGTTTCTTAAAGAAAAATACGAATTATCTTATAACAATCCTCCTTGCTAAGTACGCTATGCAATATGCCCTCATCAAGAATGGCGTGGAGCCGCTTGCCAAAAGTTAAAAGATTTTTTTTTCTTTACAAAAGATAACTCGCAATTTATATCGCTCATACAAAAAGTAACATGTGTGGCCATGCTGAAATTGTAATGACGGTACGGATACAAAATTTGATTTTTGTGAAACGCAAACGGAAGCCGAAATCTTATAGTCTTACTCATTAATAAAAATGTATGCCCTAAACACCATTTTCCTGTACACCCTTTACAAATATAGAAAGAGGATACCTAAAGATGAGAATGCTTTTAATCATTGCAATGTTAAATTTACGTAAAAAATCCGTGTACACAGGGAATCTTGAGATTTTTAAAGGATTTTGATGACGAGGAGTGTAATGGGTGTTCCTTTACATAACTTATTATGTTTCGCTTCTTTCTTTTTCAGCAGTAACAAAAACTCACATTTTCATATTAAACCGATTCTATTCGTATGTGTTTGTGTTAATTATTAAAACTTATAGTAAACGGCCGTTTCGATAAATAGAGACTTCAACCAACGGCACAATGCGCGGAAGCATGATCCTGTTTGACACATTGTGATTGACCACAAACACTCACAGCGGCTGATGCCTGGAGTTTTTCTGCTGCTTTACGAGCGCTATAAGTAGCTGTGGTCAATCGCGTGGTTAAACGGGCCCCACTCCAATGTGAGCCTCTAAATATAAAAAAAAATATATATATATATATTAAATATTTTTAATAAATATACATACAATTGGAAAATTAGGAAAATAAAGAAAAAATAATGAAAATTAAATTAAACTTAAACAAAATTTAAATGCTTAAATGAATCTTGTGCATTATGTGATGGATCGAAGTCTCCTGTTATGTAGAGTGGAGTAAAGATAAAAAAAATTATTAAATCATGCCTTCTGTTAAATGTAAACACTGCTGGAACGATAAATTTCATTTTGTCCATTTGTAAACGCGATGCATTGCATCTCAACACGAAAAACCACCAGTTTGCTGTTGATACACCTCTATTGTGTCTCCCTCTTCCATTTCCAGTGAGGTAGGTGTGTCTAATTCGTTTATGGGCTGTCCATCGAACCTAAATCTTACTGCTGCTATCGCCAAGCCCTATGAAGCAATAACAATATCATTAGAAATTTATTTATGAGCAATTGATTATTTTTGCATTGTAAAAATATAAAACCTATTCTACAACTGCATAAGTAAAAATTGTCTAATCATAGTCAAGTATGAGAAGAATATTCGACTGTAATTGGTTAATGTCTCCAAAAAGTTGAAATATTAAAATATTGCATCAGAAAATATTACACTTCGATACATTTTAATATATGAAAAAAATATAAATATTTTAAACATAATAAACTACAGAAAGCACTATGCATAATGCGTTAACAATTCAGCAAATAGAATATAACAATCGTCATTTTACAAAAGTATCAGAGAAATATACTTGGCATTCCATTTATGACTATATATCAGGCAAGAGAATAAGATCAAGATTGGATTGAAATTTGACGAATTCAAACTTTAATCAAGTAAAGTTCACTAAATTCGAAATTTTCTTTCTAATTGATTAAATCCTAATTTTATCTTAAGATCTGTTGGCGTTGCTTAAAAATTCCAAAAATTTTTACTTTAACTTAAAATGAGATAAATATATAATCGAAGATGTTGAGTGCAAAAGATACAAGAAATATAAACAGACCTTTAAGCAGATCATAGATTCTTGCGTAACAAATAATGCATATAATACATAAAAAAATAAACCAATTGAACTTTGGTTGATTAATGTTCTTATGTCTTATGCGACAGTCTATGCTCCCAACTTTAATCTCAATCTCTAGAGTCTCAGTCTAAGATGGGCTTTAACAGCATTCGACTTGTACTTGGCAAGTTTTGATTCTGATTCTTACTCTAAATATAATTCAATTCATAAGAGATCAATTGAAAAAATTCAACAATCGGAAGATAAATATATATGACTCTATTACAGTGTTAAAAGTATCTAAACATAAGAAAAAAACAAAATGGGGATAAAATTAGATAAATACTTACTACACGGTCACAGTATGCATTCATTAATTTCCGTAAGGGTGTATGTTTCTTAATTTTAAACTGAACTACTGCGTTGTCCTGACCCAGCACTTTCAAGTTTATGTGCTCCGACTCCGTCTTTGTTTCCTGCACGAACAAAGGACAATTGGAGTAAGTAGTGCGTGAGACGCCACAACGTATCGTAAATACTTGGCGCTTGTAGGTTAGGTGAGGAGAAGCGTTACCTTCTCGTCCGACATGATGCCGCGGTTCCGCAAGGCTGATCGGTGTTCACCGGGAGTTGCCGGGCGGTCGCGTGATCGATAACGGGATTAAACGGATGATTCGTACACTCAACTGCGTCGTAAACGATTCTGGAACGCAAACTTGCCGCGAAGTCCCGCTTCTTCTCCTCAAAACGACGTCTACAATGTCGCCATCTTGTCTGAATAACGCGCGAAACGATAGACTCGCCACAGTTTATAGATTCCAAAGGTAAACTAGTTCTAATCTAGACTAATCTAAAACCGATTGTTTCATCTTTTGGTAAATTTTATTTATTGGGTAAAGATGTCTTTTCATGCTGACGCTCGACGTTCATTGGCTTCGTTCAGCGGATTCAATAGTTGAGTGAGTGCTTGCTGTTATTGGTGTATTCTTTTAGATCGTCCAACCAAATTTTAGAAGAATACATTAATAATAACGAGCGCTCATTCAACTGTTGAGTCCGCTGAATGCAACTAATGCTTCGAAGCATTTGTAGCATCAAGTGAATTGTAGCCTCCCTAACAGCCCAAACATCAATATGTCGACTGTAAGTTGACTTTGCTAAGTCAGACCTTTAAAAACGCATAAATGAAATATATATAGCACCCTATCACGTACCGCCTATTTCTTTCGTTGACATGGATCACGATTTATGTGCGGTTAGCGGCACGGACTAGTAACAAACTCACATTATGATACACTGCTATGCACTTTTTAGAATTAATTGATTTAAATGCAATTATTAAGTAAATCTGTTAAAAAATAAGAGTATCGATAGTGTGCATGAAAATAAGTTAAAAAAAATTCATACTAATTTGTTTGTCATCCCGTGCCGCAAACCGCACGCAAATCGCGCTCCATGTAATATCGAAAGCGGTACGCGATTTCCTAGTTACTTAGTTACTATTATTAGGTGGACTGGAAAGTAATGTCGTTTTTTTTTAAATTATTTTGGCATGACTTTGAAGTAACACAACGAGCTGATAAATGACAAACGAATATCGACATGCACAGAAACGACATTATTTTCCGGTCCATCTAATAGTTACTGTACCGTGTACCGCGTTCCATGTAATCGCACCCTGATATCCCATGCAGCGGATCGTGCGTAAGCGGATTTGCATATCGCCAATCACAGAATTATTCTCTTAGATCTGTTTGCAAATTTCGCAAGCAGATCTAAGAGAATGAAATTTTCTGTGATTGGCGATACGCGAATCCACTTACGCACGATCCGCTGCATGGGACATCATCATTTGAGTCGGAAAACCAAACAAGGGGAGATCAGAAATGCCGTAAATATTGATATTACTGATTGATGTATAATCTGGTTTATCAATTAATTCTTTTTTACAATAGTAGATAATTATCTTACAATCGATTTTTTTTCAGACGAATGACAAAACATACTAATTAAAAATTTCATCGTCAAGGATATGTTATGGTTGAAAAGATGAGTAGTGAAACTCAAATTGCAAATATCTTAAATGATATTTTGGTAAATATTAAGAAATACTGTTATTTTCTTGATAAGTGTATTCTTTTTATAATTTTGCTACATCAAAGTTTTAATTTTAATGATCAAATATATAGGATGATTTTATTTTCATACTTGTACTTTATAAATTCTAGAAAGTAGAGGCAATAGAAGAAGCGTTCAGTTGTGTTCTTGTTCATCACCCTAAGAAGGAGACTGATAAAGTAGCAGCATGGCATCAAGAATTGAGGACAGCTATGACCGGGTTGACGAAGGAGCAACAAGAAGCAGCAGTTCGCCAATTTTTATCGATAGCTGCAGCTATGACAAATCATAGACGATTACAGTTATTACTGTCGCTTCTAGAAAATTTAGTGCATTCAAATTTTTTACCTGCTAGGTACATTTTAATTAACTTGAATGCTTTTTCTCTTTCATCTCTTTGAGTCTTTGTATTATTTTCTTAATTTTTGTTATAGATTAGTATGTGAATGTATTCTAAGTTGTGATAAATTGCAATATCAATTAGAAGATTTTTGGGTCGAGTGTTTTGTTCTCATTAAACATATTCTTGGTGGAGTTGACTACAAAGGAGTTAGAGAGATCATGAAAGTAAGTTCTCAATAATTCTAACGATTTATTTTTAGTGCAATATTTATATGCATATAAAATATTAAGATATTTAAAATTCAATAAAGAATAACAGTTCAACTAATTAAATTAATAATATAGGAACCACTCAAGTTATTATGTGAGTAAAATATTTATATCAACAATCTAAATTTTGTACAGACGTTTTGACCTCTATTGGGTCATTTTTAATGTTAAATAATAATTTCAAAAAATTACCAATACTATTATTTAACATTGAAAATGATCCGATAGAGATCAAAATGTCTGTACAAAATTTAGATTGTTGATACAAATATTTTTATTCACATAATAATTTGAGTGGTTTATAGCTCTATATTATATTATTAATTTACATAAGATATTTCCTTTATAATCTTATTATATAAGATTATTGAGATAGCAATCTTTAAAAATATATGTAATATATAAATTTGTATGTATATAATATGTATATTTTTTTAAATCTACAAGCATATATATTTTCTGTTTTATGCTTAGGGATGCAAAGAAAAAGCCCAAACCATACCAGCTCGATTAGATGCATCAGTACAACCGCAACTTAAGGCTTTAGAAAATGTTATTGAATTTATTTTCGATAGAAATGCGTGCTTATTACCAGGGTATTTTATTGTTAATGAGATACAAAAAGCTTATCCTGACGGTAAAAATTGGCCTCATTGGGTAAGTAACATTAAAGTACATTAGAGTATTGAAAAGAAAAAATAAAATTGTGTGTGTGTGTGTGTATGTGTGTGTGTATGTGTATGTGTGTATAATGTAAAACGTTACATTTAACAGTTTTGTGAAAAAAGTGTCTTCTTTGCTATCTAATTCTGTTTTTTTTTTCGACATTATGCATTTTTGTTTTTTAGAAATTAGCAAAACTGCTCTCCGATTTTGTCGAAAGTTTTCGACACACTGCGCAAATGGTATCTATAGTCGGTCACTCAAAGATGTTGCCAGTGGTTGAACACACAGGATATGCAGATTATTTGATTAATCCTTGGTTGTTGGATCCTACTACATTAAAGTTTTCTTTGAAGGGAAATCTACCTTACGATCCAGATTTACTTAAGCCTCAGACAGAATTACTTAGATATGTTCTAGAGCAGCCATATAGTAGAGACATGGTCTGTTCGATGCTTGGTTTGCAGAAACAGGTAAGATAAAATTAGAGCAAAAAGAATTAATTATGGAATACAAAAATTATTGAGAGTAAGTTAAAAACAAAGTTATAATCCGGATATGTTAATAGGATAAATATTCATATTAGCTTTTTTCATAAAATTTAAAAAACAAAAAAAAGAGCTACGAGCCAAAAAATTATTTTATAAAATTAACATCGTTAATATAAAAGTTGGAATATAAGCAAAGAAATAATTATATTTTTTAGATTTAATATAACGTATTAAAACAATAAATAAACAAACGATCACGATTTTTCGACATTTCGATCACGATTGGATCATTATCAATGTTAAAAACATAATATTACAAACGATAAAAACAAAACATAATATAAATGTTTGACTGTAATTTAAATATTGACATACGACGACTTTTTCCAAATTACATTATAACTGTGAACAGGATGCTAATCGTTTTTATATTACCAGCGTAGTGTGTTAGAGAAAGCGAAGTATAAATTTATATTATGTTTTGTTTTTACATTTTTATATTATATGTTGTTATAGCTCTTTTTATTAGTTTTGCATGACTGAAATTATAGAACTATATATCAGAAGATATTTTAACTCTTTACATTTTTATTTATATGATAGCATAAGCAACGATGCGTCGTCTTGGAGGAACAACTTGTCGAACTCGTCATACTCGCGATGGAACGATCTGAAAACGAAACTCTACCAGCAGAAGGAATGGATGGAACAGTGGCCAATCATTGGGTGTGGCTGCACCTATCTTCACAACTTATTTATTTTATTCTCTTCCAATTTGCCTGTTTTCCGAGTATTGTTATGGCGATACATGATAAATTAGCGGGCAGAGAATTGAGAAAGGGTAGAGACCATTTGATGTGGGTCCTTCTACAGTTCATCTCAGGCAGCATTCAACGAAATCCATTGTCGAATTTTTTACCTGTGCTGAAACTGTATGATCTTCTCTATCCAGAAAAAGAACCTTTGCCTGTCCCAGATTATACTCAAGCTCTGTGCACTCATCAAATGGCGATAACGTGCATATGGATACATTTACTGAAAAAGGCTCAGACCGAACCCGGCACTAATATTCACAGACCCATACCGCACACGTTGAAAGTCCACCATGAATTCCTGCAGCATTTAGTCATGCCAAATGCTTCTCTCTGTATGGGCTCGGATTATCGCATTGCACTTTTGTGCAACGCATACTCAACGAACCAGGAGTATTTTAGTAGGCCAATGGCTGCACTGGTGGATACCATCCTGGGTACGCAAAAGAATCAGCAACAGCAACCCTTACAGAATTTACAAAATAATGCAGCATTAGCGAATGGTCCAACAACGCCGCTTTCAATGTCTATTTTGGACTCTTTAACCGTGCACTCCAAGATGAGCTTAATTCACAGCATTGTCACGCATGTCATCAAGTTAGCACAATCAAAAAGCAACATGGCATTGGCACCAGCGTTAGTCGAAACTTACAGTAGACTGTTGGTGTACACAGAAATTGAGAGTCTCGGTATTAAAGGATTTATTAGCCAATTGTTGCCGACAGTATTTAAATCGCATGCGTGGGGAACTTTATATACATTGTTGGAAATGTTCAGCTACAGGATGCATCATATTCAACCACATTACAGGGTACAGCTGCTGTCGCATCTACACAGCCTCGCAGCGGTACCACAGACTAATCAAACGCAACTTCATTTGTGTGTCGAAAGCACTGCTTTACGACTCATTACCGGATTGGGTTCTGCAGAAGTACAACCACAGCTGTCTAGGTTCTTATCCGAACCGAAAACCCTCGTGTCTGCGGAATCAGAAGAACTTAACCGAGCATTAGTATTAACACTGGCACGATCCATGCATGTAACTGGCACTGGCGCCGACAGTCTCAGCGGTACGTGGTGCAAAGAGTTGTTGAATACCATCATGCAAAATACACCTCATTCTTGGGCTAATCATACCCTTCAGTGTTTCCCGCCAGTGTTAAGCGAGTTCTTCCAGCAGAACAGTGTGGCGAAAGAAAACAAACAACAGATAAAGAAAGCAGTCGAGGAAGAATATAGGAATTGGGCATCCATGAACAATGAAAATGATATCATTGCGCATTTCTCTGTCCCTGGTACGCCACCATTATTTCTGTGTCTTCTATGGAAAATGATACTTGAGACTGATCGCATTAGTCCAATTGTGTACAAAATTCTTGAGAGAATAGGTGCTAGAGCGCTATCGGCTCATCTCAGGAAATTCTGTGATTATCTTGTGTTTGAATTTGCTAACAGTGTGGGCGGACAGCATGTTAATAAATGTGTGGACACTATTAACGATATGATTTGGAAATACAACATAGTAACCATTGACAGACTTGTACTTTGTTTAGCTTTAAGAACTCAAGAAGGCAATGAAGCACAAGTATGTTTTTTTATCATACAATTGTTGCTATTGAAAGCGGCTGAATTTAGAAATCGTGTACAAGAGTTTGTGAAAGAGAACTCGCCAGAGCATTGGAAACAATCAAATTGGCATGAGAAGCATCTTGCTTTCCACAGAAAATTCCCAGAAAAGTTTGCACCGGAGGGTATTATGGAGCAAACTAGTGGTGGGCCCAGTCAGTATCAAAATTTGCCTGTGTACTTTGGGAATGTATGTCTTCGTTTCTTACCAGTTTTTGACATAGTAGTGCACCGATATCTGGAGATACCACCTGTTATCAAGAGTTTAGAAATATTACTGGAACATTTAGGCTGTTTGTACAAATTTCATGGTATGTTTCTAATAAAACTATCAATTTTTACTAGATGAAAAGAAAAAAAATCTTTTTCTATCATAAAATATAATATATTTTTGTGTGCGCGCGCGCGCGCGCGCGTGTGTGTGTGTGTGTGTGTGTGTGTGTATATATATTGTTTCTGAAACGAGTTACAATTTTATTACTACGCAATCTTATATTTTTTCATAAAGAAATTTTTAATTCTCCAACTCTTATTAATTAAAACATATATGAGATGAAATGGAATCGAATCCGAGATTTTGAATATGAATCCATCATTATTCCATACAAAATGATATAAAAATAGATATGCAAATTAATTCTTAAAATTTAGTGTGAACCATATTTATTTAGTTGAAACATATTTCTCTTTTTGTTCAATAAAAATGAACCTAGAGAGAAAGTAGATTTCTTTTGACAAATTGATTAAATCTTGTTTGATTGAAGGCAATTATGATTTTCAGATCGACCTGTTACATACCTTTACAATACGTTACATTATTACGAAAAGAAGTTGCGAGATCGACCGTTGTTAAAACGTCGATTGGTATCCGCTGTTTTGGGATCATTACGGGAAATCAGAGCGCCAGGATGGGCTCTTTCTGAAGCTTATCAAATGTATATGACACGCTTTAATGACGATGCAGTCTCGTGGGTACCAGAGTTGGATTATTACATTCGACTGGTCCAAAGGATTGTAGAAAGTAAGCAATCAAAATTTTATTATATAACGATTTATATGTTTGCTTCGCTATTACAATTATGTTTCTATAAACTAAAATATACAAATCATTATTTTATTATATATAATGTTAAAACTTCTTTTGAGTGAAAATAAATCAGAATTTTGAATAAAGTTAAACGAATAATAAAATCTGTTTAGTACAATATATTAAAAATTAGGACATATAATAAGAAAAAATGCTAAATTTTTTCTCCGTATTTATTTTTACGTTTTCTTGATTTTAAAATTTTTCTTTAAACAAAAGGCAATCTATGAATTATATCAGAAGTTGTTAATTTTATTAATTTAATAGTCGTATATGTGTGTTAAAGCAATGTCTGGCACGGCTCACTTTCCTGCTACCGATTGGAGATTCAATGAATTCCCAAATCCAGCAGCGCATGCATTATATGTGACTTGCGTCGAACTCATGGCTCTTCCAGTTGCTCCAGATGCGGTGGCTAACTTCCTACTGGACGTTGTCGCTAAAGGGTATCATTTTTCCTTAAAATCTTAAAATTTGCATGTGCAAGGAGCTACAATTCTACTGTTCTAGAACAATACAACAAAAACTGTCTGTAATTTTGTATAATTTTAATTTTACTGTCTGTCCTATTCAAACACAGATATACTGTTGTGCCATCAGATGAAATACATTTATGGATAAATTGTGTTGGTTTATTACTGGCGGCGTTACCTGAATGTTATTGGTCAGCGTTGCACAAACGTTTACTGGAGACTATCAGCAGCCCCGGCTTGGTCAATTGGCAATACAATAACTTGACCCCATTTCAAATGTTTAACTTCAATATTACGCATAATAGCCTATTAGAAAACAAGTATAGCTACATGCTTGCACTAGCGCATTCCGTGTGGCATCATGCAGGTGTAGGACAAATTACAACGATGCCTCAGTAAGTTGTAATTATGAATATATATTTGTAAATAATATAAATTATAATATACAATATACATAGTATAATTTTGTATACCATAAAAGAAAATTGAGGCAAAATTGGCACTTAAAAATAGAAATTTTATTATATTTAATATTTATTTTGTCTTATTTTGTTATAAATTAATAATAAATAATTGGCCTTTATAGATTTATCAAGGAGAAACTTCAGCCAGTTGTAAGCAGCGAGGAACAGTTAATATACGCCTGTCATCTAATCGGCCCTACTTTGGCGAGGTTTAATGCGGAGCGACCGCACTGTGTGGTCGAACTCGCAGTCTGTCTATACGAAATGCTGGAACGAGTTGATCACACTCAAACTACCTTGAATTACATGGATTCAATTTGCGATTTACTGTATCCTTTATATTATACGACTAAGCCTTTTTTTTTAATTTGGAAACAATTTTTTAAAATTATTTTATTTTTAATCTATCACCAGAAGATTAAATGTTAAATACAAAGATATAAATTCGAATAGCTTATAGAAATTAATTTGAGAGTATCTTATTCTTTAATGTATTTATTGACTTTTATATTTTTGCCTTAATAATAGCGACAGATATCATATCAAATACATGTTCGTTGGTGATATGACTAAAAATGAAGTGGAATGTATTATACGAAGACTAAGGCCGGCATTACAGATGAGATTGCGTTTTATCGCTCATATAAACATTGACGAGATCCATACATCCTAAGACATAACTACTTAGACACATCGTGATGTGTAATTTAGCTTCTTGGAACCAGGGAATGGAAGTAACTCGTTATTTGTACAAATTACTTTTTTGTAAACTTATCGATAACTGCGTTTTTTCTTTGATAATTGTGATGGTAACACATGGTTACATTTTTTTTTTATAACAGTAACAAATTTTACAGTTACTTTTATCTTTACTTTGTACACGATTAGATTATATAAAAAATAATGGTATTTTTGATGAAATTACATAGAATTCATGAAAAAACATATAGTTATTTCAATGTAACATCAATATATAGTTATTTGAATGACAGATATTTTATATTTAAAAGCTAAATAAGGTATTATTAATACAGATGATACTTTATAAGCATAATAGATATTGTTTTGTTGCATATTATTATAACTGTGCTCTATATTTCAGTTATTTTGTATTCTATTTTAATTATTTTGAAATAATATTCTAATATAATATTAATTCAAGTAATTAGAAATTCGATGAACGCTATTCGATTACTCACTAATTTAAATTTAGAATATGTATTACAATCATATACAACAAAAACAGTCAATTAGTAAAATATTATTTATAATTATTATATATATTATATATTATATATATATATTATATTAATAATTATATAGAATACTTATTTGAATGATATTTTATACTGTACTTCAATTTTTTTAAATAAAATATCATTCAAATAGTGAAAGGTAAGGTATATTTATAGCCACCGACATTATACAATATTATCATTATATACTATATATTTTAACTTTGGTAACTATTTTTACATAGAAATCTTAGGACAAGTGTAAAAACTAAATTCTGAAACAATAGTGCAGCGTCAAAATCATGAAATGCAAGAAAATATCCGAGTAAAAAACTATCAAAGCCGAAAGAAAAAAAATTATTATTTTTCAAATTTTTTATTCTAAAATTTTAGGATTTTTCCGTTGTTTACATTGGACACAAACCATAGCGCTTGAGACTAAAAAGTCTCTAGGCTGCTGTGATAGATAGTCGTCAATTTTAAAAAAGTAATAAAAGTAACGGAAATTAATGAAAAGTTACTTTCTCAAGTAACGGTAATTGTAACGAATTACTTTTAAAAGTCGGTAACTAGTAACGGTAACTTGTTACTTTTTCTACTCGAGTAACTACTTACTTTTAAAAAGTAATCTTCCATTCCCTACTCGGAACAGATGCCAGTTGTTCCGAAGTGCACAATTATTAATTAAATAGGCATATAAATAGACAGTAGACGTAAAAAATATAAACTTTCTTTTTTTATTTTTTACAAAATAATATTTCTCATACTTTGATATCTTGAGAGCATATTCAAATAAAAAAATAGTTTAAAGTTCCATAATTGCGTGCTGCTCCTTTTATTAATAATTGTTGATATTCTCGTATATATATAGCAGATAGTGCTATCGCATAGTGCTATAAGATATATTATCAGTGCTATTATCTTCATTTTTGTAGTATCCCAAGTAGCACACAGGACTTATGAAGCGTTAACAAGCGCTAAAAAAAGTGCATATTATCGCTTTGCTGTGCTACTTGAAAGGTTTGATAAATGATAGCACTGACAGTACAGTCTTAATCATTAAGATTTGGCATCTGTGCAGTATCTTAAAGATTCTTAGAAGAAAATTCTTAGATAAAAATCCAGAAGAAGGATTGTCCAGATGAATTCCTTACATCTAGCAGACGGTGAGTAATATGATCAATTAAGTCTGTGCTGTGAAAGGAAGTTTTACAAAAGGTAAATGCTTATGGAAATTCAGTAGAATGTCTATAATATGTACATCGCATAGTGTCATCGATGGAGACGATGTTATATCAATTCTTCTCTAAGAATACTTTATTTTAGATTCCGAGAAACCAGCGGAAGTGAAAGATCGGGCGCGTCTATACAGCATGGTGTTTTGCCCTTTTGTTATGAGAATACATCATGTACTCAGTCTGAAGCAGATTCCATACGATATTGTCAATATCAATTTACAGAAAAAGCCGCAGTGGTTTCTTCAAGTACGCATTGAGTCATTTTTAAAACAATAACTTAACATTATGTTAAAATCGAAAGAGATGCGGATTTGGATGCGGATTTTATTACTTGCGTGTACGGAAATATTTTTTTTCAGATTAATCCAGTTGGCAAGGTACCGGTTTATGTAGATTCGGACGGTACAGTAGTAATGGAATCTGTCACAGTGGCGAACTATCTGGACGAGAAATACCCTGAACCTCCTTTGTACAATGAAGAAACAAAAAGTCGTGATTTGGAACTGATAGATGATTTATCTAAGGTGTTCATAACGATGTTGAGATTTCTCCTCCTCTTCCTTAAAAATGATCCTTTAATAATTGTGTCATGTTTTTACAGATTGTAGATATTATTACGAATATCTTATATGAGAAGGATAAGAGACAATTCGAAGAGATTCACACCGAGATAATGGATAACTTACAAAAATATGAAGATGAGCTTAATGTACGCAAGACAATCTTTTTCGGAGGTTTGTAAAAATCTCTCTTCCTATTTCTTTTCTACTTTTCTCTTTTTCTCTTTATACATCCTTTCTTATAATATTGTTAAAAAATTATTTTTTCATTTGTTCTTGACTGAAATAAGTATATTTATCGGCATAAAATTGTATTTTTTTATTTTAGGGAGCAATCCGGGTATGTTAGACATTCTAATGTGGTCTTGGTTTGATGTTGGAAAGGCTCTAACTCTACTTCACAAACAGTATGCAAGTGTTGACAGATACAAGAAGAAATTTCCCCATATGGTAAAGTAAATAATAAAAAGTGTACAACAACAGCATTTTTTAAATTTATCAACTCTTAAAAATTTTGAAATTTTAAGACCTATTGACATGTATATGTAGAACATTTCTTCAAAACTCATTTAAGTGCATTAACTATACATATTTATAAAAATATAATTATTTAACATGTGTAAATATCATATATATATATATATATATATATATAAATAAAATGTATAAATATATATATATATATATATATATAGATATATATAATGTTTAATATTGTATAAATATCGTTTGTAAAAATAATTCTCTTTTATTTTATATTTATATGTAGCGCATAATTTGAGTTTGCAATAAATTTTATTTCATTGAATTTCATTTACATTTAAAAAAATTAATAATTTATTAATCACCGTCCATTTTCTTTCAGGTGAAATGGGTAGAGGGAATGAAAATCCAGCCGTTTGTTCTAAAATATAGGAGTTCGTATAAAAAATTAGCAAAATTCTTCGAAGCTCGAAGAGCGAACAATGTTGATTACGATAATATTTAACGTGATTTGAAGTTATTAGCTTGTTTCTATAAATAAGTTTACATCAAAATAATATGTTGATAGTATTTTTCTTTTATTAAGTTCTTATATACATTCTTATATTCCAATAGAACCAAAAACAAATATAATATATGAATATATTTATAGTAAATGTAATATAAATATAAATAAACCGCACAATCTTCAGTATATCTTCAGTACATTTTATTGTGCTTCAATACATTTTGTTTTGCAAAATATATATTAGATGCTTTATCATTCGAGATATTTGCATTTTTATACCTAGAGTAGTTTGTATATACAATGACTTCAAAATGAGACTGGATTGGGACCAATTAGAAAAAAAATAAAATAAACTAAACTTATACTAAAAGATTGATAGCATATTTTAGATATTTCAGTTCATAGATTTTAGTTTTTTATAAAAATGAATTTCTTGAATTGTAATATCTCGAATACGTATCCGAGTAAGAAAATAAATTTTATATTATTCACATATTGTTCCTTTTATCAATAATCACCGACATATATCCTTCTATACACCTGTGTGCGTGGGCGTGGGAGATGGCGCCAGGTGAGGCGTTATCGTCCAATAAGACTTTCAACATTTGTCATTCCCTGTCATTGAGGATAAGCATCCACGCTAATCCACGCCGCAGTCGCCGCACCTTAACGATCCACATACAAGACCGTTCATCTGTGAACGGATTATTCAAATGAGTTCCTTACATCTAGCAGATGGTAAGTAATGTGACAGTCGAATCTATACTGAAAAGAATTCCTTTACAATGGTATATGTTTATAGAAACCCGGTAATATTTGAGCAAAGTCATGTGTACCGTCTAGTATCATCGTTAGAGACTCGCATTATGTTGAGTTTTTCTGAAGAGAAAACTGAACTTTTGTTTTAGGCTCCGAGAAGCCAGCGGAAGTGGAAGGTCAGGCGCGTCTGTATAGCATGGTATATTGTCCCTTCGCTCATAGAATACGCCTCGTGCTGAGTCTAAAGCAGGTCCCACACGACATTGTCAATATCAACTTGCAGAGCAAACCGCAGTGGTTTCTCGAAGTATGCATCGAGTTATTTTCACAGAGATAACTCAATGTGATTTGAATCTAATGAGTTTTGAAAGAATGACAAGTATCGACAAGTTTGGATGTATTCTTATATACGAAAATATTTTTTTAGATTCATCCGGATGGCAAAGTACCAATTTATATAGATTCGGATGGTACAATAATAACAGATTCTGTCGCAGTGGCGAACTATATAGATGAGAAGTATCCTGAGCCTCCTCTATACAACGATGAGACAAAGAGTCGTGATTTAGAGCTGTTAGATCACTTCTCTAAGGTACTTATAACGACGTTGAGATCTGATCTTTTCCTGTTCTTAATATAATGTTTTAATAATTACGTATTGTTCATAGATTATGGATACTTTTGCAAATTGCATATTTGGCAAAGACAAGAGACAGTTTGAAGAGATTCTCATTGAGGTAACGGATGATTTACAAGAATTTGAAGACGAGCTTAATGTACGCAAAACAACCTTTTTCGGGGGTTTGTATAAATCTACTGTATATTTTCTTTTTCTCTCTTTATATATTTTAACATTATTAATAAGTCACAATCACTTATTGACTGAATAATAAGCAAATATAATCTTTATTATTATAAGAATTGTATCTTTTTGTTTTAGGGAGTAATCCAAATATGTTAGACGTTCTAATATGGCCTTGGTTTGAACGTGCAAAAGCTCTGACTATACTTTATAAACAGCGTGCAAGTCTTGACAAGGAGAGATTTCCCCGTATTGTAAGCAAAAAATAGTATATCCAGTAACATTTTCAAATTTGTCAACTTAATTATGAACATTTTGAAGATTTATTCATTTAGCAATTTTCTCAACACTCATTTAAATTCATTAATATATATATATTTATAACAAAATATATTAATTATAATATTTTCTTGTTTATTTACAGAACTTGTATTTGAATTTGTAGTGGATTTTTTATCATTTATATTCTAGAAAAATAATTATTGATTAATTGCGTCCATTTTGTTTCAGATGGAATGGGTAGATGGAATGAAAGATCAGTCATTCGTTCTAAAACACAGAGGCTCGTATGAAAAGTTTGCAAAATTCGTAGAAACTGTAAGAACAGGAAGTGTTGATTATGACAATCTTTAAATGTATTTGCAATACTATAACAAAAGCAATGCTGCAAAGATGAATACAAAATAGTTTGGCAAAAATTAACATATTAACATCAGTATTAACATTTATATTGTAGTATGTGATATTTGACTTACATGTATTAATTCTTTGTGTTGTATGTGTTAAATTTTTTGTGTGATATTTTTTTATATTATATTTTTTATGTGACATTTTTATATGTTTTTAATTGTTTATTTATTTTTATATGTTAAATTTAATACATATTTTAATTTTTTTTAATATGTGCCATATGACTACACTATTGTAATGTAATATTTTAATCCTTCATTTATTTATAGCTATGTAGTACAAAATAAGTCTATATAACAAATGGCCTGTACTTCGACATTAAATATAAGCATTCTAACATTAAGTGTGTAATTAAGTGTAATATTAAACATAATTATTCTGCATTTTAACAGGGCACTAACTGAATATGTAGCTGTATATTATAATTGTTGCAATTATTGTTATTATAAAGCAAATCAACATTTATATAATGTGTTAATCTCTTGCTATTAATTTTTTAGTAACACAAAATCTTCATTTTCTTATGTAATTCTTTAATTTTTGTGATAATTTATTGTGATAATTTTTGTTTTCGTATTTTGTTTTTATACAATATCGTCTTAAAATTTTGAATGGTTAAAATACACATATTTATGTAATTTATATTTGAATACATAGAAGTAATATATAAGAATCGAATTTCTAAATTAAATAATAAATCCATTGTTTGCCCCTTTCTTACTTATATTATTAAGTATAGGTACTTATTTTATTAAAACTTACTGTCTTATTTAAAATAAAAAAATTAAAAGATTATGGAATGGATCATCTCATCAATCAAATGTTTTCAGTTAAAACATGTTTAATAGATCTAGTACAAACTGTTTTTGCGACAAATACGAACAATTCAAGAGCGAGCAATCAGCATATATGACATATTTCCTCTCTGCAGTTTCGTTCAACCAAAATATAGTGCCTAAAGATATTTTCAACGTACAAACTTATTTTTGCTATATCGATGGCATTACCAACAAAAATGAATTTGCCAGAAATTCAAAGATATTTGATATACATATATCACAGATTTTATTCCTATCGTACATATGTTACTTTTATATATTATATTTTCCAGCACCATAACAACAATATGTAATATTTTGTTAATATTTTATTAATAGCATCGAGCAACATATCGTATTACCGTTAATAATTTATTGCATTACATAGTTGCTTATTATATGTAAATCCAATTTTTGTTGCTAACGTTATTATCGTAGACCATCGATCTATTTGTTTATGCGCTCCTTATTTTACTTATTATACAATTCCTTATAATTTATTATAAATATAAATTGGTGTAGATCTTTACAATTCGTTGTAATTGTGATACCTCACAAGCCATCACTATAGTCGCTTCAAATCGACACAATTGGCTATAATTTGTTATGTCATTAACAAATTTTTTCACAGCATTTACGGGCGGATAACAATTTTTTGAAATCTAATTTTAATAATTTTTTTTTTATCAATTTTACAGGAACTACAAAAAACAAAAAGCATGTACTACGCATTTTCTTCTTATCCTATGTAATAATGTTAAAAAAGCAACAATTATCTTTGAACAGATTTATATTCTGAAGCTTATTAGCAATTTTGAAAGCCCAAAAGTTAACTCATTAACAGTTAACATCACATTTTTAAGATAAAATTTAAGCCCACTGAATAATATAATTTTTTAATTATTTCAATTTTTTATCTTTTCAAAAATAATTTTTATTAATATTGTTGTGTATTAAATCAATAACAATATATTTTATTTTATTTTATTTTAGAATTTACTTGTACTATATTTTTAGATCCTCCACAGCTTCAAAAAACGAACGAGTGCCAGAACATACTTTACTTTCTTTTATCTTAAATCTAATTTATAAGGCAAGAATTCATGAAGGGAATTTTTCAAGTGTAAGATCAACAAGAATTATTTAATAATTCTAGAATTAAGCTGATACTTTTTTCAAAGAAAGGAAAATTGTAATATTAAACTGTTTATATTGCAATTATGGCCTTTTATGAATTAAGTGTTATTATAGTCTAGTTTTCACATAAAAAGGGGCAAATGTCTATCCCTGTAGCATTAATTCTTGCTGCGAAATATGATCCTGAAGTGATCTTACGATATTGTAATTGTGAAATAAAATAAAGCGAAGTATATATAAGAACAGCCTGCTACACAATCGATATATATTTCGTATATCGACCAACGTGTTACTATCACCAAACAGTGCATTTATTCGGGGGATTCATTTTTGTTCCGAGTGGACAGCGAAACGCCTCTACGAATGCCTGAGAATTCATCATTACACTGTTGACTCTGGAAATCAATCATCGTGCGTGTAATCTATCGTTATACTTTACTATGACTGAGTAAATTTTGCACAAATCAGAAAAAATAAAAAAAATATCCAGTACCTTTCAGGATGAGAAGCGTGATAGTCGAATTCAACGGAGAAGACGTAGGCCTCGAGAGTCGTATTAACACAGTATACCTAAAAACACAATGGTATTAATACAATACATTACTTTAACATAAAGTTAATATAAAAAAAAAACAAAAAGATAATGGATAATCTCTTAATTATCTTTGAACACGTTAATTCTTTTGTCACTTCGATAAATATACTTATACTAATGATATAACAAATTTTATTAATGTAAAGAATAAAAATAAATATAATAAATAGAAATTATATTACACACATATATTATACATTATATATAAATAATAATATAAAACAGCTTTAAGATTAGATCCATTTAATTAACAAAGAAGTATAAAAACTAACGTTAGAAAATATTGAAGATGACCCAATAAAGATCGGAACATTTATCATAGTTATTTTGACAAATAAATGTATTATATATAAAGATATTATTTGCAAAGTGAATTACTTTGATAAAAAATTTTCTCATAGTTTTTATCAGTACAAAATTACCTTTTTAAAAAAAGTAAAAAAAAAGTGTTAAGAAAACGTGCTTCTCGAATAAACCTAAGTATCCAACCCAATTAATAATAGTTTTAATTTTTCTTCAAAGATATTCTTTACTGAAGATCTTTTTATTTCGACTCTCAAGTAACTTTAATTCTCTGTCAAAAATTATTATACTTCTCGAAAAAAACTAATGTATCAAATGAAAATTCAGATGCTACAGTTTTAACTAATCAAGGTAAAAGGTCTATTAAATTAAAAACTAATTTTTATACGAATTGGAACATTTTTCAGAAATACTCAGAAAGTTTACATCTTCCCTCAGAATTTTTCATACAGATGAATTCTGAAATATTGTCTTTGCTTTGTACATTCCCATGTTTGGTTTTCCTATTATTGGGTCACTGCAATACCATGCATATCAAATTTAGCTTTAGAAAGCCTCTTCGGGGAGTAAAGTGCTTATGTTTTGCATTTGTAGTTTGCTTATGTAGTTTGCATTCTTATTCCTTAGAGTGTGTCAACACTCGAGAAGACCTACAGTTTAACGCCGAATTCGAACAGCAAATGTGAAAAATCATGTATATGGGGCGCAGGTCGCGCAGATGGGATTGAACTCGGATTCACAGATCACGAGTCAATCGCACTGAGTGGCATTCAATGCTCCAATTCTGAAATATTCTAAAATTTTTATTCCATAATTTTTAAAAAATATTTTTAAATTTTTTAGATTTAATAATATTTCATCAGAAATTATACTTACAAAAAATCTTAAAAATCTATCTTACGATATTTCATAATTAATGTATATGAAAAACTCTGAGAAAAGATGTAAATTTTTTGAGAAATGTTCCAATTCGTATAAAAAATGTGAGAAAGTTATGAAATTATAGAGAAATTCTGAAAAATTATATGAAAAATTCTGAGAAAAATTTTCATATAATTTTTCACCAAGACAGCATTGACTTTTATGCTTCTTTATTAATTAAATTGTACTATATGTATATGTAATGATTTTTATATGATGATTTTATATGATTACAGATTAGTTTGTTGCAAAATTATAGAATAATGAGAAAATCGAAAAAAAAAAATTTGAAGAAAAAAAAAGGGAGTTACCTGTGCGGCACTTATGAAGAAGAGCTGACTCGGTCGGAGTCCCTCCAATCCGGGAAGGCTCCGATCCTTCCCGTTTGTCAAAATGTGCCAAGTCTTGTGGGCAATTTGCAGAGCACCAATATCCGCGACGTTCTCGTTTTTTGTCATGTTCCAATCAAACTGTGCGACAAAATTAAGGGTGAAAAAAGAGGAACAATGTTCCTGTTCTCATTAATTCGAGAGATTCGTGAGCATTCTTAGCGATGTCGATTCGAATTAATAATTTCAGTCATTTCTCACTGATCTTAAGTTTCATCTCACACTTACCTGCACAGCAACGTCATTCCCATAAGACTGGACCTTCCGCCAAAAGCTCCTGGCGTAAAGTCGCGCGACACATTCTATTTTGGTCTCCAATCGTTTCCAAGAGTCTGCCGTGACGCGAAGCCATTCGTCGATGTTCCGATCTGACTCCATGGGCAGTTTACGGCGATGAAAATCGAAAGCATGGAGAATCTCGTGGGCGATGACCGATCCTAACGTAGCGTGTACAGCAAAAGCTGGACCACCGTCCCACGACCATGCCCAGGATGTCATCATCGCCAATGGGATTTCTATATTTTTAACAAGAATAACTTAATTTATTCAAATTGCTCGATGTCAGTTTTGCTTGCATATATATAATACTTACCGATGGTATTTGTGGAGGATTCGTAATAGGCATTCACGGAGTAAGGGTAGTGATTCCTAAAAGCATAATAATCTACAATTTAGGAGGATTTCAAAGGGAATAAAATTTTTTTCTTTTTTATATATTAAAGATCTAATTGATTAAGAACTGTAATAAATTTATAATACAAAATTCATAAACACAGAAAAATATAATATAAGATTTATAAAAAACAAAACAGAAGAAATGGCACAAAAGAGAGATAGTACTGTTTGATATATTAGTTAAGCTTTTATTTCTTGATTTATGGACTTCTAGGTAAAGGGCTAATAAATTTTTCTCACCTCATTATCGCGTTTTTTCGTAACGGGCTTTGATCTTTTGATCTTTGGAGTTGACGGAATCTGTTCAGGACGGTGGTAATAAAATCATCCGAGTCGATTACAACCTACGAGATAATGCTATTTAAAAATACTAATAAAAGAAAGAAGGTAGAGACAATTTCAAAGTTTACGTCGTCTCTTCATTAATAAATAAATTCACTTTATAAATTATATCCTTTTTATATATATATATATATATATATATATATATATATATATATATATATACTTTATGAAAGAGAAGAATCTATTTCTTCTATTTTAATCGCGTTCAATATTTATGTATCCGTATATTCCTGGTAAAAATTTTTCTTAGAATTTTTCATATAATTTTTATAACTTTTTAGAAAATTTGTCACATTTTTTAATAATTTCTGAAGGAATTGGAACACTTTTTAAAAGTTTTTTAAGACAATGTTTTAGTCACATTTTTTCTAATATTCTTCATATATTATATATGAATTCTAAAATATTACTTTCTAAAATTTTTCATTTTTATAATTTCTGAAAGAAACTTATAAAATCTAAGAAAGTTTAAAGTATTTTTTAAAAAATCTTCATATAAATTTGAAAATATGATAGATTTTTAAAAATATTATGAGATATGAGAATTTTTTCCACCACAGAGAGAGAGATGAAAAAAGATAATTATCTTACCTCGGCCATTTCACGCGTTAGCAAGGAGTCGTTGTAAAAATCTGGCGACACATGAAATCGACCTTGTAAGGAATTTAACTTCTGCAATGCTTGCGTCCTGGTTTCATCGTCCAACCACGATTTCACTAATATCCGCTCGGCTATCGTTTCCTTCACGCGTTCAAACAGCGCGGTCACCTGCAGTTACATAGAAAGTAATTATTATCAAATTAAGACAAAAGTTTACACGACAAAGATCAACTCTTTAACATTTGATCACTCCAAAAAAATATGGATTATGCGATACACATATGCGAAATCGTGCAACGTTCAAAAGATGGATAATCATGTTTATTCGTGTTTCAAATTCGTGTTAAATTTATTAAACGATCAGTTAAAGAGTTAATCGATAGACGAAAAGTATTACCCTGTTGACCAGAGTTTCTAAGTACTTTGGAGTGTACTGTCGCACGTAGAGCACACTGACCGCCTCGCTGAAGATGCTTTTGGTCAGTCTGTAGCAGGAGTCTTCCCAATCTTTGACGGCGGTGACGTTTATGATGTCGTGCAATGTATCCGCATAGAGCAACAGCAGTCCGTTATGAATAATCCTTCGTGATTTATTATAATTAAATATTAATCAATATTAGGTATACATGTATTCTTCGTAATTATTATTACAATCATGATTAGATAATCGATATATAAGCCTAGGTTTCGAATAATTAAACCATATAGTTATAATATAATATAATATTAATATAAATAAGTAAGAAAATGAGTAGAAAAATTATATTAATGTAATATAATTAATGTAACATAATTTATAATAATTTATATTATTATAAATTATATAACAATTATATTATTATATTATATACATAATTACATGTAATTATATTACATTTTAAAATTATATTAATTAATGCAATATAATTTTTAATAATTTACATTATTATAAATTATATAAAAATTATATTACATTAATTAAGATATATTACAATGTATATATGATTAATATATGATTAGCAATACTATATACTCTATTAATGTACAATAGAATATCAATTTCTTTGTTCCGTCCCGTCTATAGAATCGATCCTTTCCAAATTGACATCTCGTTATCGACAACTTATCCAATTGGATTTCCAAAGAGAAAGCTTAGGCAAAGGATTTGGTTTCGCAAATTATGCAATGCGCGCAAATTGTCATAAAATGGATATGGAAAATCCGTACCGTCTGGAGGAGCGACTCAATAGCTTGCCAAGGCTGCGAAAGTAACGCGGTGCCGTAATGTAGACATAAATCTGCTGGTCCTCGGATGCGACGTACGTCGGCGGTCGTTGTACGCTATTCGTGTCATTATTACCGCCGTTTAGATCGACGCCGTTTACACGGTAGGGTAACGTAGCGTTCAGTAGCGATCTCCATCTTATCTGTCCCAAGATCGTCAAATAATTCTCTTATTTTAAGAGAAGGAAGATCGAGAGATCAATTGAGAGATCAATTGAGAGAAGAGAGGAAAATTAATTGATGATTAAAAGACTGGGAAAATAAATAAGAGGCTATTGTGATCCAAAGCATAGAGTAATCCAATTAAATGACTCTAGTAGCACAATTTATTGGCCAATATATTCCTAATACATGCCAATGTTTAACCAATGTAATGCCAATAAATTGTGCTTCTCAGAAGGGAGTCAATATGATTTTAATTAGATTTAAAACTTCGGACCATCATTTTCAATTGGCTCTTATCAATTCTTAAAAGGGAATAACATATACTTGGGTGACATACTCAACTAATTCGATTACTTAAGCAATAAAAAATTGTTTACAATATGTGTTTATTTTTACGAAATTTATAACTAATTAACAATTTTTTTTCGACCAAAATACTAAATATTAAGGAATTAATATATAACGATATAATTAAATAAATGATGTATTTTTATTAATAAAAAAAATTAAGCAATGGAAAAAATATTGAAAAAGCATTGGAAAAAGAAAGTATGCTACACTCAAGTGGCAAGCAAAGGGATATCTATTGTTTATGACAGAATTGCTGTCGGGTCTGTTTCACTAACGATCGCACGTAGCGGAATTTCGTGTAGTTCGCGGTTAAAAGAGCCCCGTATTAAGTTGATACTTACATAACCAAAGTTTTCTTGGAGATAAGTAACGTTGTAAGCGACGTATACCCTCTGTTCAACGTCCACCCAATTGTACAAATCTTTGTGCTTTGGATAAATCTGACATAATGCAGTTTATTCGCTGTTTAATTCGCATAAAACGGTGGCGATAAACCCTTACCTTTTCAAGCGATAAGCAAAATTGCAAAAGCAGATCCGTTTCCGACGATCGTTCCTCAGGATCCATATTTTTTGGCAAGAACCCTTGGACAATCTCTCGAATTCTACGCGATCTTTGTACGTCTCTGTTTTTCTGGAAAAATATCGCGGCGTATTTACAAGATTCAAAAAAAAAAGAAACGTCTTAAAAGCGCTCAAGAATTTAAAGGCATAAAAGGCATAAATAATTCGCTGATTTTTTTTTTTAATTACCGTGTAAAATGTCAAATCAAGATAGCGTCGAATTCTTACCT
This sequence comes from Acromyrmex echinatior, assembly GCF_024713525.1. Lineage (NCBI taxonomy): Eukaryota > Metazoa > Arthropoda > Insecta > Hymenoptera > Formicidae > Acromyrmex > Acromyrmex echinatior. The sequence goes on from NC_141869.1 coordinate 1,960,019, forward strand.
GGTCCTCTGCGAGAAATTTATAATTCTGATGCTTGACAGGAAAATCAAGATATACAGATGACTTTGTGCGATCGTAAAGATCTATGTCGACGTATAAGTCGAAGAAGGGCGCGCCGTTTACTTTTAGCAATGCAGAGATTAGAGGAGTGATATCAGTCGGCACCACGCTTTTCGGCGATAGATAACCACCAAATTTATTCAACAGTTCGTAAACTGAAAGAGGGAGCATTAAAAGTGACTTATCATCGGGACGTATGATAATATCAATGGGACATATATTTAATAATAATTGAATAACTGAAGAAACTTTATACAATTTGGAGTAACGAAAGAATTATATAGAAAAGGATCTGTTCTTATCCGCGATTTTTATTAACATTTAACAAATGTTAATATGATATGTTTTAATAATAAAAAGACTATTACAATATTAACTTATTTATATGCATAAAATTATTTTATATTTGATTTATTAAAATTGAAACGATAAAATAATTGTGTTAGGAAAATTTTCAGATTTATTTTTATTATAAATATCCGAATTTTATTCATGTCTTCCAAATGTTAATGCACGGTATGTTTTAATTCTAATTGGTACTGATTGTTCCAAAATATTCTTAATTGATATTCACGAGTCCAGTGCTATAAATTAATACAGCTTTGCTTAAAATTAATATAATTGAATGATTTTATTTTCATTTTATAGATCAAAATCCAAGGAATGAGATTACATAACTTAAAATTATGTAAGGTTGTGAAAAACATTTGTTTAAACAATTTTTCACAACATAATCACAGAAAATGTTCGGGAAAATGTCCATTAAACTCGTAAATATCAATAAGGATTAATAATAATAGGAAGCTTGTGCAATAACGTGAATTTAGATACGGTGAACGTTAAAGACATATTATCCTTTTCTTAATTAATTGTTAAGAATAAGAAGAAGATAACTTGATCTTAGCGTTCATCGTATTTGGATAAACGGTATTGCAAATCTTTCTAATAAAAGAGCGAGTTAGCAATATTAGCTATTCGTAAAACAAAGTATCGTGAACAAATCTTTTACCGGGTGTAAAATTTACGGGTTTCTTCTTAAAGTCCCGACAAGTATCGTAAAACTGCCCAAGCTTCTCGAAGGCAACGATCATTTGTCCCGTCTCGTTTGTCAGCGTTTCTAAAACAATAATACTCGCGATTAGGATCATTTCCTGGAAGGAAATGTCGTTAAGTTCAACTCGCAAAGAAGGCTGAAGGGATAAGGCACAACGGTTAAAGATCTCGCAGATGATCCGATTAGCAGCGGGGGTAATTCGTCGACCTTGAATCACGCGAATATCCGAAGGTAAACGTAAAAGTAAGAGAAGGTTTTAGAGAGAGACGTTCCGCCAAACAGTAAGCAACCGGTGCAACACACGTATGCATACGTGTACACGTACGTATATCGATTAATGTGCATTATTTATAGTAACGGCAAGTCGGCCGTTCGATTTCGCCTTGTATCAGAGTCCGATAACTTTTCATCAAACGGAACGACCCTCCCCCGTTCGTTTCTTTCATTTTCGGGGAACGTGAGCGTACCAATGTCGAAGACTTCCGGAGAACTTGCAACCACCCCATAAGTCCATCCCTTAACGAGACAGCGCTATTAATGGATCCTCGGGAGGAGGAAAATCATGTCCCTCTCCTTTTTTAAAAATATTTATGGCAAACTGTTATACATATTTTTAATTTTTGTAAAATGCTTCATCACAATTATGATATTCCAAATGTATATTTTAATTAAAAAAACTCCTAGATATAAAAAACATAGATTTACATTTCATTATATTATTCTTTTTTTGTGTCAATATAATTTTAAATAAAATGTTTTGTAAATTGTACATTTCATATATATTTATAATACTTCTTTAATGTAACAACTTAAATAAATAAATTTAGTATTCTATCTTTCCATATTTGATCTTGAAAAAAGATTGAAAAAAAAGATTTCGCTTCCTACAATTCGCCGATGAATCCTTGACAAGTTTTTGGATCCATCAATAGATAGCACCGAGTTTTTCGATCTACATTCCGATGTTCTTCGTAATGACGTTTCTCGTATATATAGTCGATGTTTATTCATCTCTCCTTTAAGTTTCGATCCCTGAAGAGTTATATTATCCCGCGATCCATACGCGAGCATAGTTGGTGCCAGTCGCTCGGCGCCAGTCGCGTCGGCGACACCACTACCACTAACTATTATCGTGTTCCCGATAGGTTCTTGCCAAATTGAGGTCGGGTTCTCTGTCCGGGTTTTCCCCGTGGTCTTTGAATCTCTACGTTGAAGATTAACATGTCGCTAATTACACCCGTCTCTCATCCGCAAATCCGGTTCCTTTTTTCTTTCTTTTCCCTCGTCGACACGAGGATCGTAATAATCGCAACGAAAAGAGGACAAAGAAAATCGATAGGATTACCGAGATACCGTCGTTATTGTCATACAATAATACTTTGATAGTCAATACACTCTTTAGAATCGTTAAACGTAATGTAGAAGAATTGAAGATAAATTTCTATAATTTTGTATAAAAAGTTCTAAGATGAGGTTTTCTTATACAGGCAACTCCAATTTTATTGTATTATGTAGAATAATAATAAAATCACTGATCCATTATAAGCTCGATTTTTTTCTTAACGGATAACTTTTAATCTGCGAAACAGATCATTTTAATCAGGCGTAAATTATATGCTCTTATTTTTTCCAAGAAAAAATGCTGTATTTCATAATTATTCTATTGAAAAACATTACGTCATTACTCCACTGAGAATTGAGTATTTTAATGAGGCCATATGAATCCACTCGGCTGAAAGAGATTGAAACGCGGTAAAAGGAATGGAATACTTTTACATCGTGGAACGCAATTTTTTGCTTCAACGAAGTAATTAAGTTTTCGAAATTAGCGATTAAAACTTGTGAAAATAATGTCTAAAACTTTTTTAAGTTAGAATGTTGTAAAAGGAAAGTTGTGGAGACCTGTAAAACACTCACTGTGTATACGCTCGTCGATTTGCGCCTGGAGTATATTGAAGCTTGCACTCGGTTGATAGGGCTGCTGATCGCGAAAACCACCGCAAGCGAACTTGTAAAAATCTTTGCAAGGATCGACGCCACGTTTCATAGACGTTAAGATCCTCTTCGAGGCTTCCACGCAAACATCCGTGTCGCAAACACCCTCAGGTCCATCTCGTTCTCTGACACAGGCTTCATCCTGAAATCGCAGTCATTAGCTTTGCTTTAACAGATTCTTTTCCCTGAGACTAGATGCCTATTTTTCGGTCCCAAAATATCCTAATTTTTATTTATTGTTTGGATAAAAACAAAATATCTTCTGTCAACTTGAAGCTTTTGTAATTTTTCAAATCGTTAATTTTATTGGCTCTTTTTTAATAAGTATAGATATAACGTGACTATATTAATAATAATAAATTATATAACAATCATCGTAATAATATATAAAATATAATTATTATTTAGATATAAATTCGATTTGGCAAAATTGAGATCTCTTTTGAAGCAACCTTTTCGTAAACAGTTCTCGTGTGCATTGTTAATCAAAGATAATATGTATTATTAAATTGTTTATCAATTTAATTTGTAATTACGTACGCCAACTTCAGTTTAGGACTGTATTTGACAAATAATGACACATATTCGGCGTGCAGTTCACTTGAGTTGAAAATTGTAAAATGCATGCAAAATGTTATCAAACACAAAGACCTGCTTTAACCGAATTCTAAAAAACACACTAAGTAAAAAAATCAAAATAATTTTACGACGACATGAAAGTCAAAATGATGATCTTTGGTTACAACATTTGACTGTTTATTGACTTATTAAGAATCAATAAAGATATTTTAATAAAGATATTTTTTATTAATTCTTGTGTATTCCTTGAGATATGGTCTTTTCACTAATAACTAATGTATAACTAATGTAATTTTCAAATTTAAATAATGTAATACAAGTATATTCTCTGTCTTAACATTTTACATTCAGAATTGTTAATATTGACTCTTATATGTCCTTTATAATCTTTGTTATTGTTTTTTAAAATTAAGAGTCCTATATTCTTTATTATATGATTTTTACTTCTTCACTTATTTAGGTTCAAAATAACATTTTTAACGATTATTGCTGTAACATCTTTGACTCTAAATACCATTTGCAATCCATTCGTTTTCTGATAAATATAAATTCGGAATAAGAGGTAACTAAAGCCCTGACCTCAGCCTAGGATGAGCCTTCAGTTCACCTAGAAACCTTACCTACCAATACGGCTTCGCTTTGTGCTGTCGCATGTATCACTTCGAGTCATAAGCGCGGTTTTCCATGTCGTCGTTCAGTTTCATAATTTCACACATTTTCAATTCATATAAAGAAAATAAAAGGTACAAATTTTCTTGAATCGCGATTCTCCTCTTTCTCCCTTTGGATTCGAGAATTAATTCTCTTGTTATTTGCGAGATTAAATTTGCAGCACAAGGATAAGTCACTGATTACAGGAATCCTCTCGTTGCTAAACGCCGACTTTTCTCGCCTTTCTCACCTCTCTCAAAGTTAACTTATGTCTACGATCAATATAAATTACTACGTCCAACTACTAATCTTCCTTGCTGCATAAGTAAGACGATTACTTATTCGCGTCACGTCACACGCTTCGCACGTTTTGCAAGCATACCCTGCATGCGTGCGTTATGTTCGCGAAACACTTCGTGTTTCCTTGTAATCTCAGTGACGATTTATACCTTTAATTTCTCAACAAGCTCTTACGTGATACACACTTACTTTCCATTCTATGCGTGACGACACATAAGTATTGAAGATGGAATTGTTTCGAGCACAACATAGCTTTTCGCCGTAAGTTTTGCGAAAAGAAATATCATGTTTCTTTCTTTCAAAAAGAAAGCCTTGGATAAGAATACATTATAGATATTTTGCAGGTATATAGCGCATTTTCTATATATCGAATGGCAGATATATTTATTATACTATTTATAGAAATGAAATTGAGTTAGAAAATAAAAATCAGTTTGATTTCATCGAACGCGCAAATCCGGGTGTTACGGAAGCCGGATAATTTCGTATTTATTCGTGCGTAAACAAAACGCAATAAATCCTACGGCATAGGATTCTTTTCTCACGTATTTTCAGCATTTGGAAACTGATAAATAATCCCAGATTTAATCCCCGAAACCGCTTCCGTATCCACGAAACCACTCTTTCCGCTTCGTTTGGCGCGCAAGAGATTGCCGGATACGGAAGAGGAAAGGATCGTTAAAAGGACACCCACCAATGGCGCACATTTGCGCGGCTGCTCTCCTTCCGGCAAGGTCGTGATAAGGAAGAGCACCGGGCTGGTGACCAGCAGGCTGGTTACCAGCATCATAGCGAAGGTGAGCAGCGCCTTGTGCACGGCCTTGCTCCTCCGCAGCCAGTAACAGGGCACGCAGCATACCCATGTGCCCTGGTGTGCCGATCGTTCCACGTGCACCATCGGCTCGTCCGGTAACCCGGAACCGGGGGCGGCCTCCTCCGTGCCCCCGATACCGCTGGTAGCCACGGTCGTGCCGTGCACCCCCCCGCGACCACCTGACCCGCTGGCGCATAAATTGCGGGGGCTCAAGGACAGCCGCGCGCCTGCGTCGCCACGTAATCTACCGCCACCGCCCCCACTGCCACCACCACCACTACCACCACCACCACCACCGCCTCCACCAGCACCAGCACCACCACCAGCACGGGCCCCGCGGGCCACACGGCCCCCGTAACCCTCGCTCACCGTGCACAGAGCCACATTTGCCGGGTCCCACCGTACGTCCTGTCCCTAAATCCCGAACCCGCCTCGAGGGTGACCGTTGTTTCACCCCCCCCAGACACCCCGTCGGCACGGGGATGACGGTTGAGTGATGAGAATGTAACGGCACCAGCTCTCACCGAGTGAACCACGACTCCACCAGCAACATGTCTCGGGGCTGAAATTGCATGGAAAATTACGATTAGATTTGAAATCACGCCCTCGCCTCGGCGCGCTTTCAAAGGCCACGAATTATCGCTTGAAGATCATCGTTACAGAGCTTTTCTTTTCCTGAACTTCGTTTACTGCTAGGTCAGGAAGAAATAATATAGAGATTGTAGATATAAAGTTTCATATAAAATATGATGTATGCATAACTCTATTTGTTCTTGACAAAATGTCTCAAAATACTTCATGTATACGCTAAACTCTCTGTGAAAATATAGGGGTGAGAAGTAATGCGTTATTTATAATGTTGTCATTGTTACAATTTTTTTTTATTTTTTTACAATAACGACGATTTTTTTTATTTATAATTTGATTGCAATATAGTGACGCTTTTTGGGTAATAGTATATAACGATCTATTGGTAACGAATGTAATAAAACCAGTATCTTTATTGTTATTTGGTACACGTACAATAACCATTAGATACATTTCGCAATGAAATGGACAATTAGCGACACAGAAAATTGAATGCCACTTTAAAATAGGATTATCAAAATTAGATGGATAAGTAATGGAAATAATTGTAATAACTCGATATAGTTTTCAAATAAAGATAATAAAATTAATTTTTTAAATTAATAATAAATAACAAGTTATTTTTAGAAAGTAACTTTTCTAACTTTGAGAAAATATTAAAAATGAAACACTTCTGTAACTGTGCCTTCCCCTTAATAAAAAAAAATCAGTTATAGCTCTCAATTATTAATAAAAAATATTTTATGACGTTAAACATTATTTATAATTTAATGTTAAATTTGAGATAAAGTAAAACTTTTTGTTACGTAATTCCAAAAGATTCTTATTAAATTCTATTTTAATTTATTTTAGGTTTAAAAAACAGAAACTAAAAACTTATGCAGACAAGAAGTGAGAAGAAAAACACAACTGACTTTAATAAGCAAAAAAATATTTTGTAATTGCAGTTTTATTCTTTGAAAAATCTTTTACTCGAATCAATTTAGAGAGAGAGAGAGAGAGAGAGAGAGAGAGAGAGAGAGAGAGAGAGAGAGAGTGTGTGTGTGTGTATTGCAAAACCAAACTTACTTTTTATATAAATCACACTTACGTGAATTTTCGGGGAGGACAAGACGCACCGATTGAAATTTGCAACTTTGCACAAACTCGCCGCGTTTCTTTGAATTTTAGTTCCGATCGGGCTACTGTTAGATTCGAATAAATAGGACGTGCACATGACGTGCTTAACGCGTCGTGCAAAATTCAGTCGATAAGGATCGACGTTTCGACGACGTTACTACGATCTCAATGGCACGGTTTGGCAAATTTTAATAAATGCAATATACGGCTCCGTTCTCCAAGTTTACAGTGACACGCGGACTGTCGGACTGAACTCGAACGGAACGAAACCCACTCCCACTGACTACCCCATTCCCACCCCTTTCTTTCCTCCCCGTAAATCCCACTCTGTTTTTTCTTCGTCATCCTTTTCTGTCTTTAAACACACTTGCGTGCTAAAATATTGTTTAAACAAACGCAACGCAACATACTGCAACGCAAAATATATTTTTATTACTCAAAATTTAATTATAATATTAAAATTTAATTATAAAAATTTAATTAATCAGTAAATGTATCGCATTCTCGCTTTACTTCGTATATGTCTTAAGACGACCTTCGAACGAAATTCTAATTAATTTAATCGTTTAATTTATCAAGTAATATAATTTCAGTAAAATCAAGTATTATTATTTTGGTAAAATAAATAGGATTATTAATTTTGTTGTTGTTGTTTGACATTTGTGAAGCGAGACTAAAGATCAGGGACGACAAATTATATAATTAGAAATTTCGATTATGAAGTTAATTTGGTTGAAACTGTCTTTAAATGTCACAGCAATGATAGCAAAACTAGAAAAGTGACGGAAATATAGGGAGCTGGTAGTAAATTGTAGCATTGAAGGTACACTAGATAAAAACGATGCCAGCCAAAAAATACAGATTTTATTCATCCACCTATAACGCATACACAATAAAGTTGGTTAAATCCATTTCAACTGCAAGATATATGCAATGAGAAGTACATACACAAAATATACAGGATGGGGCAATTCTCGACTTCGTGACTCAGTCTATCTCTGCGGTTATCGAAAAATGTCTTGAACGACAGAGATCGTCTAGGTCACAAAATTAGACGTCTCACTCTGTATATAAGATATACGTAAGATATATGTATATATTTATATAGGGTATCCCGTCGCTATCGCGTCACTTCTTAATAGAGGACTCTCTGGATAATTTGAGGTTGAAGATATATACGCAAAGTTATGTCGCTTCTTAAACGGGAAGCGATGAGAGTTAACTGAAACTTTCCGCGATCGATTAGCTTTAATCGCTTCCCAATTGCAATATATGGCATCCTCGATGTGTATTTCCATATTGAGACACCCACTCAAAGTTTGAGGAATCCACCCCCCTAGTAGCTAATGCAACAGTAACATCCTATATTTACATGTACATACACATATACACATACCTTATTTATATATGCATTTATATTCATATAATTTAATGTGTTATGCTCAAACTCTCTGTTCGCTACGATTCTAAGGTACATCATCTACACATGCGGATTTTGTAGCATCCGTATTTCGTGTTCTCGTGTTCCTCACGAGCGTCCTCGCGTGTCCCCCTGTCGTTCTCCGTTAATTAAATCAAATAAGAATAGATTTTCAATCACCGTAGTGCACGTTGCTCCAGAAATCTTCAAATAAATACTCTCTGTGCAACGTCTTAATATGTCTTACGCCTGTTTCTATCAATGTGGATTAACTTTAATCTTGGTTTAATTTACTCTTTTTTTTTCTAATCCTTGAAACTAGAAAAAGATGAAGAGTAAGTTGAACCAAGATTAACTATGTTAATCTACAATTGGTAGAAATGAGTACTAATGTGTAATCGGGTGATTAAAAAAAGAGAAGAAAAACGGGGGACGATCTTTACTCTAAATATTTATTAAAATTAAATAATAGATAATTGTATAGAAGAAAGAAAAAGAAGCAGACGTTTGTGGCATCGTTAAAAAATAATTTTTCAAGTAATCATTCTTTCTAATTAATCTGACCCACCTGCGTCGTCGAACTTTCCATAAAAAAAACAGAGAAGATTTTGTCGGTATAAGGTGGATCCAAATTATTGAGCTACGAGGACGACAATAATTACACGAAATTCTTGTTCCCGGAATACTCTTTCACAGACGCTATCGATTCGATAACGTCTGTTAAATGCTAAATGCTTCGAGTTTACCGCTCTGTCAGAAGAGTAATTTTTAATACCGCTATTTGAATAATACATAGTAAATTTTCTTTCTCGTCACCTTGTTCCCCTAATTATCAAGTTTCGTTCGTCAATTTGAGAACTCTTCGGAAAGCTGTCAACGCGGACACAATTTTAACAAAATAATATCTTCCTTTCGGTAATTGCGTCGCGTGTCGCTCGGAAGCTTATAGTAACAACCAATAACAATAATACATTAATTAAAAATGACAGATTGTAAAAATCAAATACATCATAACGAAAATTACAACATTCTACATCATATCTTTTAATCTATCATTGCCTGGATAAATAAATGAATTTTCAATTCTTTTCGCTCGATTCTCGGCACTTACATTAAAACGAAGAACTTCGAAGATCACAAAAGGCATTTAATTTTATAAGAAATTTATTTCATATTTTTTACCAGAATTTCTCAGAAAGGTAATTGATAACCCAAGGAACACACCAAGTTGAGAGAAAGTCAAAATGACTTTATTTTGATGTCATAAAAGTCAAAATGATGATTTCTGGTTACAAAGTTTGACTGTTTATTGATGTTAAGGATTAAAATAAAGTCATTTTGACTCTTTGTTTACTTTTTGTGTGTTCCTTGGGAAACTATTCTTTAATTAGGTTGGGCGCTAATGATTTGACTTTTCTTCGGTAACAGGATTTAGAAAAAAATTGTGTGTGCTGAAAAGAGTACAAAGGATACAGATTCTTAACGCGCGATAGAAGCTTTGTTATAAATGGCATGATGTGTAATTATGATTGATATCATAATTACAAAGATTATAATAAAAAGTATCGGGATTTTCTGATGATTCGAATATGAGTCAACACGCTGGAATAACGAATGACGATACATTGGCACGGGACGATGCGATCAGCGCACAAATGAATCTGAAAAAAATCGAGGTACATTTCTCAGCTGCGCGGCGCGAAATCAGAAAAGTAGAAAAGGAGCGCTCGCGTAAACATCTTCCGATCGGAATATTCCTATTTTCTTCGCTGAAATCGACGATAATCGCGTGAACCGTGGTCATCGATATCGTTAGATCGCGCTGAATCGCTCCTCGTGGGCCTTCTTAACAATCGCTAGTTTGGAGTGTGGGTCCGCGGTCGATAGTCCCGTGTATGGTGGTTCTCTGGTACCGTGGAGCATCAGCGTCCATTCTTTCAGCCATCCATGTTGAGGCGTTTGAGTGTTGAAGCTCACCTAAAAAAAAAAAAAAAAAAAAAAAAAACCCGATACTCAGATCGAGTTACTCTCGTGTGTAGGCGGAAGGAAAAAGACACGTAACGAAATTCAAGTAAGAAACACGAGGAAACGAAATTTACCTCCAACAACCAAGTCCCCTGAGGGTACTCTCCCCATGTATGCGTCGTCATGAATGGCCACTTCGTGAACCCATCCCTGTGATCGTCATCATTCACTCTGCGGCTCAAAATCATAGACCTAAAAATATATTACGAAGATTTAGATCGGATAAAAAATTAAAAAGGGAGAAACTCCCGTTAAAAGAATATGGGGAGAAACGCGTGGGTTTGAATTGGTCGGAGGTCGAAGTGTTGAACAGTAGATATAATAGAAAGAGAAAGAAGAAAATTTTGAAATTATCGCACGTACACTTTGAATTTCTATTATAGGCGTTTCAAATTTATAGCTTGTAACAAGTGGGAAAATTCAATTTTATCCATTTTGTTCCGATGAAAGATTCATATCACGAATATGACGTTCACTGCATACCTGGTACCCATTGGGGACGTGAGGAACAGCTCGAGATCACCGCGCCGAGTTGCATTTACGGAAATGACGGCTTGCACGTGCTCTAAATAATTGACAGCGTACTCCGTGCCGGCGCACGCGTCGGTTTTAATTTTCACAAGAATGGATCGATCGCTCGTTACTTTCCTGGAAAATAAAAGCAGCTCTAGGAAATCAATTCTGTCTGAAGGAAAAAAAATCGATGTTAAATTGATTGGAGAACCTCGTTCATTAGCCAAGTAAAATAAAAAGTCGTGATCAGAGATATCAAAATAATGTTAAAATTATTTCAAAACCAAGCAGAACAACAAGTCATTATGCTATCAAAATGATGTCAAAATGACTCTAAAATGATCATTAAAGGTCATTTTTCAATCAGTCACGATTTATATTAATATCATTTCGACATTATCGTGATATTCCGATTCGATATCAACTAAAAGTAACATAATATCGATGTTACAATTTCGCACTCAGCGTGAATATAATAATGTAACACTTGGTGTTATATAACCAAGTGTTATTAAGTAGAAAATTATAACATTATGTTATTTTTAGTTGATTTCGACTGGACTGTTCTGCTTAACATTATGAAAATATTCAGTGCCTCATTTTGATCCCGCGTTATATATATATATATATATATATATATATATTTTCGAAAGAGCTACTTACTGCGTTTCGAACGTAGAACCAGCCTCGCAGTGATATCTCGGTGGTACCGTCTTCCATTTTTTAGCTAGAGCTACCATAGCGCCCGCGTCCAAGACGCCGTATCCAAAAAGATGATTAAACTCGAGCCCAACGCCATTCATGGTCCAATGAAATCTATCTTTCGCGTCGAACAGAGAATTTCTTTTCGAAGTTAGGACGGTCAAATGCTGAATATCTCTCCAGGTCAGTTGCGGACTAGAAACGAAAGTTCTTTCAGCTTAGAGTACGAAGTTATAACAGCATCAGAGGAAAATTTTTAGTTTGTATCACTAAAGATTGACGGTACCCTACATAAAATTTTTCTATGACAAAATTATTCTTGTTGTTACAATTAGTCTACAATGCGGTCGCAAACTCGTTCTAAAGTCGCAAGAGCAGTCGCGATAGTCACAAACATCAATAGTTGATGTCATTCTTGTGAGTTTAAAACGAATTTGCGATCGCATTGTAGACTAATTGTAAGCATTATGCAATGAATTTGCAAAAATTGATTATCGAAAATACTTAAAAAATATCAATGAAAACGTTAAATAAATGGAGTATTTTTATGGCCTTCCTTTAAGAAAAAATGTTTCAATATACTGATTAACTATTCAGTAACTAATGATATTTAATCAGTTCTGGTGAAATATCATCAGTTACTGAGTAATTAATTAATATATTGAAACACTTTTTCCTAAGAGTTTTATATTCAATGTAATAATTATAACTTAAACTGAATATTACGTGCTGCGTCAATATGAAATATAAAATAACGTTAAATAAAAAATATGTTAATAAAGAGAAAAACATACACTTACTTGGCTTCAAGAGCTAGCGCAAACACTCCCGCGGCTTCCGGTGCTGCGGCGGAAGTCCCGCTATGTGTCGTCGTGCATTTTCCATATAAATCCGTGGTGGCCTGTAAAAACGTATATAATGAAATAAAAAAAAATCTGAAAACAATTTTACTATGAAAGAGAACCGCGGTTAGAGACTACATTTTCTTCATCGGTATAAATAAAGCATTTTGTGTAAAACGTTTCTCTTTTTTAATAAAGTCGTTTTCGAAAAGACAATCTTTTTATTTCTGCAGCGCCAACTTACCACTCCCGTGTTAGGGTCCTTGGCACCGTTGCTGAAGGTGGAAGCCAGGGTGCTGGAGCAGCTCTCATCATAATGCGCGTTCTGACCGTCGTTGATGGCACTGTTGATACTGATGGTCCACATACTCGCGGCGTATCCGTCACAGTTACAGTCATCCTCCTCTCCGCCATCTCCGGATGCCCAGACGTAGATATTACCTAATCCGTTTCTCCCCTGATATATAAGAACAAACAGGGACATGAACGAGTGTGAAAGCGATATAATATTTTCTTCTTTTTTTAATTTAAGAACAGACTAAAAATTAAACATCGCTTTTCTCGGGATCATAGCCCAAGAAATACAAGTCAAGAGAGAGTTAAAATGATTTTTTGCTATAAAATTTTATTAATATTAAGAATAAAAATAAAGTGATTTTTTGTTATTTTTTGTTAATTTTTGTGTTCCTTGGGAGGCATAGAGTTGAAGATTTCAGTCAGGGAGGAAAGTAAAAATTTATCTTCGCACACAAAATTTATTAAAATACTTATATTAAAGTCAATCTTCAGAAAACTATCTTACGCATAGGTGTGAATCACGAATTGGACAATGAGTATTTATCCAAGCAGAATGAGTCATTATGATATCAAAATGATGTGAAAATGACTCCAAAATCATTAAGTCATTTTTCAATCATTTTAATGTCATTTTGTCATTATCATGACTTGTTGTTCTGCTTGGGTAAATTTTTATCATAAAAATGATTCTTATAATTTAATTGTTTCCTCTTGCTAAAATTTAGGATAGGCAAATGTTCCATTTTGCTCCCCTTGTTTATATTCGGGATATTCTTACGCGGATTGCAACTAAATTATCAGGCTGGAAGAAGAAATTAAAGAAGAAATTAAAAAGGAAAAGTAATCTTCATTATTCGCTATTAGCGATGATATATTTTTCGAGTCTCTTTTTGATTTTAATTAATGCAACAATTGATAGCAAAAAGCTTTCGCATTCGATATTGATTTTATTGTTAAAGATAATATCAGTGATTCAATTAATCTCGCTAACTCGTGTTGCGAGTAAGTAATTATGTTACGTGTGTACCTCATTAACGCCGCGTACGATGGCCCTCATGGTCGCGTTGCGAGGTCCATCCACCGTCTTCCCGTCGTCCGTGGGTCCCCAGGAGGCGCTGTAAATGTCTATGAGATCGGGTTCGTGGCCCATACTGTTCGCCTCGATCAGATCGGTCATGTACGGCTGGTCCAGCATCCGGATCCCCGCGATCTTCGAGTCGTATGCCACCCCGACGCCGCACACCCCATTGTCGCGCGCGGCCGCAACCTCCCCGGCGCATCTCGTGCCGTGGCTTCCGATGACAAAAGACCGTAAAGCTTTAGGTTTTCTGGTTACTATACTGATTATTACGGCGCGGATGTTCGCCGAGCGATTCACGGCGCGGATGTAGGACGCGCTTTTGTTTTACTTTCAAACACAAATGCCTTTGTTTCTACGCCCTCGGTTAAGAGCGCTCGGACTACTCTCACCCGCGCGATTTGTTTATCTACTTCTTTGACTCAAACTTGATTAACTTTACGACGTTCTATTCTCTCTCAAGAACGTAATTCTTTCTTTGTATATAAAATATATTCTTACCTATTAAACCAGTCGTCGGTGTACCTCGGGTACGGATACGGATCGTTACTGCTAAAGTCGTAAGAAGCTTTCGCGTTCTGAAAGGGAATGTCGACTTCAGTGATTTGCGATTATTAAGAAGATTCTCCAGTCTTTTCGTATAAAATAAGGATTTGATCAAATATTGAAAATATGTTTGTAGTTAATATGAAGACATCAATCTGAATTTTTTTTAATTTTTTGATTATAAGTTTGTTTAAATAATTTTCTGAAATAGTTTAAATTCTTATGGGAAAAAAGATTTCGAGTAATTTAATTGTAAATGAAATGTAAGAATTTTGAAGAGTTATATAAAAGAATGAAATTTATAAAAGAATGAAATTTAAAAAACATTTTGGAATAAAAAAAAATAAAGTTTTATTTTTGTGTAAAAGTATGAAATGTTTATGAATTATTCAATTCTCTTTAAATATAACGTCACTCTAGTACAAGTTGTTTCCACTAGAATTATCAATATTTATCAATATTTAAATTAAATTTAAATAATTACTGTTAATAACTTTTTTTAATACTTTCCACATAAATATTCATTTTTATCACAAACAAACTTTTTTCAATAACAAATTATAATTTTACTAGTCTATTTTTTAGAAGATGATGTTATCCTTTATAAATGCTCTCTTAAGATAAAAAGAGTTACGTGATTCTATTCCACTTTTTGAGTTGGAGAACTTTTTTAATTTTTTATTTTCAATGTCGTTATGATAAACAATATATACAATCATCAAGTTTGCTACATGCTAATTTTAATTATAAAAATAGTAATAAAAAAAAGATAATAACGCTTTTTGATAAAAAAAATTATAAAAGAACAATTAAATATTTGCTGTTGACAGCAAATAAATAACTAGATTTTTTTCTCTCGAATACTGCAAGTTATTCTACTCTATCTACACTTTACCTGGTTTCAAAGTCTCTTGTTCTCTGTGATTTGGAATTCCTGGCATACTTCTATGAAAGATGCGCTGAGAATGGCATCCGTGCGAAAGTATGGAGAGAATATTCGCGAGTAGATTCTATTTAGTATAACGTACTTTGTTGCACTATTAATAAATTATATTCTCAGATTTCTCGTGGTAGAAACATTATGCATTACTTTCGTATTCGTATAATGTGCTGCAACTTTCGCAAAATTTTCGCGTGATCCTGTTTAGTAAATATACTTTAACATACTGCATTTATTAAAATTAAATTACATTCGCAGGATTATCATGGTAGAAACATTATGCTTTGTAGTCACGTAATGCAACCTTCGAAATCTTTATCATTTTACAAAATATTTGATACTAAATCTCATTAATTGGTGCAAAAAGATCTTATTATACTTGTCGAATAAAGCTGAAAATAAAATTGCAGTCGCGAAAAAAATATTTATTAAAATAGTCACCATTGATCTCAACGCGAATATTCTCTTTAAAAATTTTGCGCGGACTTCAAACTTGATTTAAAATAAATTTTTTGTAAAAAAAAACGTTGAAATTTTTTTTTGATAAAATATACAATATTGCAACGAATGTACTTACGTAATTATATTTGAGATCCGGATGCATGTAATCGACACCTGTAATAGAAGAGTGGTATTATTGATGCATATAGATTTTGTGTTGGCGGTGATGTTAAGCGTCGCCACGTGCGACGTATAACGTAGTATATACAACATAAATATAAGTTCTGAGCATCACGAAAAAGAAGGTAAAGTACTGAGAAGACGGTAAAGTGGCAATTTCTGTTCTCTCGTTAATGAAAAGCGGACGATATTTAGAAGGACTCGGACAATCATATTATATCGTTGAATACAATTACGACAGACGCTCTGAAAATTTATCTTCCCATCTTTCAGTGAAACGGGAGAGCATTGCGTAACTCGCACTACTCCCTCGGAGCGATATCGATTCAAAGCCCGCCAGTTCCCTCGAATTGCACTCGAGGGCGCGTGTAATTTAACGCCGTTTTGACTTCGGGACAGTCCTGTAGTTCGATTATGTCGATTAGACAATGCGGGGAAAAAAAGAAGAAGAAATGAAAAATATATTCTAAGATAATACATCAAAAGAAAGTCAAGATGACTTTATTTTCTCAGATAATACGGAGAGAAAGAATTTAAAAGGAATTCAGTCGTATGCCATTAATTCTAAATTCATTTTCAGATGAAAAAGAATTGTTTTATGTCAAAAGTGTTCTGAAAAGAATTATTGTTTTTTATTTGAAAGAAAATAAAGAATTGATAACGTATGTCTGAAGTGTTATGAACTCTCTGTGTTATCTGGATTAATGTCATAAAAGTCAAAATGATGATTTGTATTTACAAAATTTGACTGTTTATTGACGTTAAGAATAAAAATAAAGACATTAAAAATTTGTGTTGACTTTTATGTATTTTTTAGGATATTCCATCACTTACCATCGTCCATTATAGCCGTCGTCACGTTCTTCCCCGTGACGCCCTGAGCCCAGGCAGCCTCGACGTTCAAATCCAGTTTCGGTTTGCCGCCGTTCTGGCCGACATTCTTCAGATACCACTGGTACTTGAAAAAAGGATCCGTCGGATCCTTACTCGCCGGATTTGCTGGATTCTTAATTTCGTATAACGGCACGAGATTATCCACGCTTAGAAGTTTGTAGCCTCTTTTCACTCGCTTGAAACCCGGTTGCTGTATCGCCGTGGCCACCTAAATTTTTAATGTACCTCCTTTACATCGTCCTTTTTAAATATTCTTAATCCCTTGCTCTTTTATGTCAAGATAAATTTGACGAGATGAAATCGCCTTTTGGCAATCCTCCGCATTGTTCTCCAAACACTCGAAACGGTGCTTGATTGACAATCAGTAAAATGTATTTTTGAAATCTCGACAAATTTAATAATTTCTTCAAATAACATATTAATTTTGATTGCACATTAAATTAGATTAAGAATGAAATATTTAAATTTAATCACTGCTCGTTTGTGACAAATTTAGAGTGCATTGAGTTAATTACTTTATAACCCAAATATTATAAAGAAAAGAATTTATAAATACACTCCCGTGTCCTGAAAGAGTATAAAACTCATCCAAGCTTAATTTTCTTCAGCATAAAAAAATAAAATTACAACAATCTGCCAACTTCATTAGCATTTTACTAACTTTCATTTTTTCTTAATACTAATAATTGTCGCGTAAGCACGCGACTTGCAAAAGAGATATCAACTTACCAGAGGGTCGACCTTTAATTTTCGCGTGTGCGGTACCGATCGTTTGCTTCGTACATGCGGCAAAGCTCTATGTACGAAGT
Source organism: Acromyrmex echinatior (assembly GCF_024713525.1). Lineage (NCBI taxonomy): Eukaryota > Metazoa > Arthropoda > Insecta > Hymenoptera > Formicidae > Acromyrmex > Acromyrmex echinatior. The sequence continues at coordinate 1,977,864 of NC_141869.1, forward strand.
GATACTCCGTCTGACTGTCCAATACCTTCAAAAAATTTTTTTACATTTTACTCTTTATCAACAGAGATGCGCAAAATTTTTAATAAATATCTTTGGAAGATAAACAAAAGCTGGGATAAGTTAGTTCTCAAAACCAAACAGTTTTATTTTGATAACATCATTTCCATTGCAATAAATATCTTATACGCTTTGAAAATGAAAGAAACCTCATTTCTTTTTTATGCGTTGTTCAATCAAAATTTCTATAATTCGTACGAAAGAAAAAAATATTTGATTTGGACTTGTAATAATAAAGTGTAAATATAATATTTAATTTTATTTATTACTTTTATGATTATTATGTAATTATTTTATGATTACAAATTTGTTTTACATATGTAAAGAAATTTAACATAATGTAAATGTAAAGGAACGTAACAGTTTAACATAATATAATTGAGAACACTAAACTTTTTATATGTAATTGTACTTATATATATAATTTTTTCTTTATTCTTCTCCTTGATAAGAACATCATTAATTCAGTTCCCCCGGAGAAAATTGAGTACAAATGAACAGTAGAAAACTAACACGCATAATACAGAGATAGAAAATGAAATAAATTTAATACCTGGAGGGAAAAAAGCAAATGAGATTTCTGAGTGGAAATTCTAGCAATACGTAGAGATTAGAATGTAGCTTTTATTTCTAAATTGACGTGCGATATCTGATCCGATTTCCCGATACGCCCACGTCAACAAATAAAGAGAGCGTGTTATCAAGATAAAATAATTAGTTTTCTAGGCCGTTGTAAAGAGCGAGGATTACTTCGATATCTGGGACTGTTTGCGTAAATCCTCGTTGCAATTTACGGTTACCAGTTCTATTGCGTCAGAAAAAAAATAGAAATGAAAGTTGAGATTTCCTTCGATTTGAAACAAAGCTTTTTAATCCTAGTTTTATTTTCTTTCTCATAAATGTTGCATGTTCGTCGCTATAACCTTGACTCTCGGCATACAGAACTAGTGCTACTATAATCTGCGAAATGAAAGACAATGACAGCTGTTCGACAACTTATTGTTAAGCTGCTGAAGCATTCTTTTAGTCGACTTAAACTTGTGTAACATCAGTCGTTGTCAATGCAAGGCATGGCGGAATCAATCGCATCGTAATAGACCCGATCGATCCGGACGATAATTTAGCGTCCATGTCTGATGGCAGTTAATCGTACGAGACAGCTAGGAAACAGTTTTAATCGGAAGAAACTACGTCACTACGCCGGTAAATAGACCTTACAGGATATCAATTCTCTCTACATTGATGAAATTCAGCATCAGAAACGTTTATCTAATACCGTATGGTCGGTTATCGGTAACCGCAAACCTACATATATATAAAATTCTATATATATATATATATAAATATAAACAAATTAGTTTTAACAAAAGTAAAATTCGTTTAGAGAAAATTATGTCAGCTGAACAAGAAAAGAACAATTTTTTTTGTTTTAAACTTGTATTAATGAAAATCGATGAACACTCGTTTCAACAACAAAAACATATAAACAAAAGTTTTTAAAATTTTTCAATAAACAATGTTTTATTAAAAGGAACAGAAATAAATTGTTTATTATTTTTATCACTTTGCATATACTTATTTACCAATATTTTTCATCGTTCCTTCAAATGGAAATATTTCGTATTTTCGACATAGCGATTATATAATATTGTAATAAAACTTTATTTAAACCTAAAAGCAATGCACACGTTTTGTCAATATTGATCTAAAAATAAAAACAGAATCTTGTACTAAAAAATTCTCTGCTCCATATTTTTTTATACTTGCATATTACTTTTTCACATAAAGCCAGCATCTCTTCTCGATCGTGTCGTTAATAACCAGTACATGCATCGGGAGTCACGTGTCATGATTTTTTAAACCAGTCCCATTTTCTCGGGTATTGATCTCGAAGTAACTTTACACCTCGTTTCGATGCAAACCGTAGACTGCAGTAGTTCAATTAAACTTCGCCAATGGAAGCTTGCGTTAACTAAGTCTGATTTATACGAGCTGTCGTATTAGCGTAATCCAAGAACTGCATTTATTAATTTCTTAACGCAATCGTATCTCAGAGAGAGAGAAAATATTATAGTTAAAACACACTTATCCTTATTCCTATCATTTGCGTACCGCTATACAATTTTTGTACAGTACACGTATCAGAAAGAAACTTCTGAGATTAAAAAGAAAAGTTCCAGTGGAGAAAGAGAGAAAGAGAGAAAGAGAGGGAGAGAGAGCTGTGAGAGAGAACATGACAGCAGTCTTCATTTAAAAAACTTCCACTCGATAAGTTATAAAGGCAGCTCTTACAGCAACGTGAGGCTTTCTATAAATAATACAAGCTCAAATAAATGTCTCGACTATCGCGCTTGTATATGTATATTCCTCTTTAATCGACTATCAACAAACTTATCTGCGCAATTTAGATTTTCTTCCTTTTGTTGCTCATAAATGTAAAGTACATCGACTTGACGGTAGAAAAAAAAATGCGAAGATAGTTCTATTCGAGTCGAGCAGTTTATCTTTTCTACTGCGAAAATAAAGTGATCGAAGAAAAATATTTGAGCTCCTCATTTTCTCCAATTTCTTCATCGCATTATTTTTTTATAGGCGAACTCGATTGTCTGCACTACCTCGCTCTTTGAAAACTGTTATATATAAAGACTGTCAATATAGAAACGTGATATCTAAATGCATCAGAAGCATATTTCGATAAAATATCCGATGTATTCTGTTACAAAAAAATGTGATAATATTAAAGTTGAACATCGATCAAGACGTTTATATTTGCGACAAGACATAAAGAATGTAAAAGACGTGAAGTTGCTTTATTGAAGTATAATATTATGTTTTCAATATTATAATCTTAATTGGCTATTATAAATACAAAGCACTCTCAATTTATTCGATTTTTTTGAAAAAGACAGTAATAAAAGCTAAAGTACTAATAAAAAAATATTAAATTATTATAAATAATCTTAAAATAAATATTATTTTTTAATAAAACTGTTTCTTAATTTAGTTTTTGTTTAATATTAAATGCTTACGTCAATTTATTGAGTGCTTTATACTACAATCAATATTTTCAATAGACACAAGACATATTATTAGGCACAAAGAACCACCATGGAATATATGACACTTATCGATTAATTTTCATTTATTATACTTTTCGTTTAAGCTCATTTCTATCAATTTAATGCAGATTAATTTTAATCTCAAGTTAATTTACTTTTTATCTCTTTCTAATTCTTAGAAGATAAAAAGTAAGTTAAACCGAGATTAAAAGTTAATCTATATTAATAAAAATGGACATGAGTGATACAAGTCGATACGAACTTTGTTCTATTTTTTTTTGTATTCCATGAGTAACAAAAATATAATAGAATGACTTGTGTCGATTTGTGTCACCAAATGGAAGGCCTCCATTATGTATTATAATAATGTTTTCAATATGACGTTTTTTGAAATTAAATTACTGCGCACATAGCCTTCGGCTATCACTAAATGCGAGGTAACGCAAGCGAGCAAACTCGATAGTGTTTGCGGCACGGTCAGCCCGCAATCAGTGGAGTACATCAAACTATGGGCGGACGTGGCGCTGGGTCTGACGCGTGGCGTCAGTTTCGGTCGCAACACAAAAGCAGATTCAATATATAAAATATTAAATTCTTCGCGAACGATAGAACACAACAAAATTCTTTCTCTCTTTTTTTCCTTTTTTTAATTCAACGAACAAACTACGCAGGAATGCACAATGACACGCATTAATTTAGATTCAGATATTCTACGAAGGGTATAACGATACCGTGAAACGCTCCGATCGATTATTCTATCTCATTAAAAATTTATCTGTCTCTACTGCAAATACCCGCGACTTTCGCGAATAAGTACTCCTAGTCAGAGAATTAATGACTGCAGGATTTAAAATATATTCATATTTTAGCTTTTTATTTAGTCTCTGGCGAAAATAAAAATCGGAGCGTAAATCGAAAAATAACAGAAATATAAACGAAACTTCTAGGAAGTGAAAGATGTTAACGCTTTTTTTACGCGTTTTGTTTCAATTTTTGCTTCCTAGAAGCTTCGTTTGCTTGTTACTCTCTCTTTATATCGACATACGCTCCGATTTTTATTTCTGCTAAGGGTTGAAAAAGAAAAAAAATTCATATTGTTCATTCATACAATAATTAGGCGGTAATCAAACTCAAGATTAAAATTTATCTATTTAACGATTCCGGTTTTATTAAACATTTATTAAGATATTTGGAAGACATACAAAAGGGTGAGGGCGAAGTGGCGGAGCTATGAGATCAATTGGCCATTGAGATGCCAATGAACGTTCTATTGGGCAGAATGCTGGAAAATACAACCAGTAATATAGCAATGTAATCTGTTGCGAACTAATGCGAGGAATTGAACTATGCTGCAACAGAATCAGCGATTCTGCGGTTGCTGCGCTTGCCATCTAAAAAGAATAGGTATTTATTCCACCTCCATTCCCTCCACGTTCCACTCAACACTAATTAATCAAATATTAAACAAGTCGGAAACACGTGAAACGATCGTTCTCGGAATTCGTAATATCTGTCAATATTAGCTGCAAATAATGGTGAATTAACCATTTCCAGAACAACGTCACAAATAACGTCAAAATGATATTAAAATAAATAATTGGAAAAAAATAAAATTAAAATGAATTTATTTTGATTTTAATGTCAATAAATAGTCAAATTTTATAATAAAAAGTCAATATTTTGACCTTTATAACTTGATGTTTCTTGGGTTACTAATTGAAAAGTGATTTTTAGTAATTATTTTGGAGTCACTTTGACGTCATTTCGAAAGCAAAAAAACAAATCGCGATAATGTTAAAATAACGTTCCCAAGCAAGTCACGATAACGTTAAAATGACATTAAAATGAATCGAAAATAATTAAAAAATGATTTTTAATGATCATTTTGGAGTCATTTTGATATCATATTGACTTGTTGTTCTGCTTGGGTTAAGATGAATTGTAAACGATTGAAAAATGACTTTTAATAATTATTATATTTTGGATTTAGATGTCACGATAATGTCATCATTTTAATGTTACGATGATTTATTGTACTACTTGGGATTGGATGTGCGTTGCTATCAGTGGATATTCCTTTTTCGTGACATTTCGAGAACCCCAGTAGTTCAACCGTAGATAATGGATGACTGTTCTGACAATGACAACGGCTCCAAGTTTACAGACATGGGGCACGGAGCCGGAACAAGGGGAACGCTATCTGAACCAGAAACGCTCGCGTGCCATTTCTCGCGAATTGTCTCGCGACGCAAATAGACGCCATACACGAGAAAGTGAGGGTGACATCGAGAAGACGTAGCTCGCGATCCGATCGTTACGCGTTATTTGCCGTCCACCTTTTCCTGTCTGCGTCTTTGTAAGAGTAATCGTTTTGTTTGTGTGCAGCTTAACAAAGTATATAGATTAAACCTAAGTAGAACAACAAGTCATTACGATGTTAAAATGATCATTAAAAGTTATTTTTCAATCATTTCTGATTTATTTTAATGTCATTTTGACGTTACCTTGACTTGTTGTTCTGCTTGGGAAATAAGGGAAGCATGAAATTTTCAAGTTTCTAATTACTATGTTACAGCTCCGAGAGAATCAGGTGATCAGCTGCGACGAGAAAGGGATAACAACTGGAAGGAAGAGAGAAAGGATCCGTGCGCGAAACAATGTTACGATAACATCAAAATGGCAGTAAAATGTGTCGTTACTATCAAAGGGATACACAAAAGTCGACAGAACATCAAAATGATCTTATTTTGATTTTTAACATTAATAAACAGTCAAATCTTGTAACCAAAAATTATCATTTTGACTTTTTCTTAACTTACCCAAGCAGAACGACAAGTCACGATATCATCAAAATGACATTAAAATGATTTTGAAATGAGTAAAAAATGACTTTTAATTATTTTGGAATCATAATGACTTGTTCTGCTTGGGTATTGGTGTGTTCCTTGAATTATAATTAAAAAATGACTTCTACTAATTATTTTGGGACCATTTTGACGTCATTTTAAAGTAACTTCTGTTCCCAGGGAGAACAAGAAAGACAAAATAATGTCATTTGACGTCATACTGATCGATTATTGACCGAATTTATGTTATTTTTTATCATTATTTAATCAATTTAACATTATTTTGACTTTGTTGTTCTCCTTGGATTGCAGAAGAGGAAAAATGCGAAATACTGACGCAATTGAGAGGGCTTTATAAGAAATTCTCTATTATATATGTCTATATATTCTATATATATATATATATATATATATATATACATATATTCCAAATTATATTCTTTAGTCTCCAGAGTTATCTAAGGGTCTTATTTTAAAAATATTACATGCAAAAATATTATAGCATCTGTTATGTATATCATAAATTTTCGTATACGATATATTATCCAAATAGAATAACACATTAAAATAACATGAAAATAAACCGTGAATGATTAAAAAACGATTTTGGAGTTATTTGATATATCACGATTTTGTTCTGATTGGAGAGGTCTAGGAATCGACGGGCCCTCCAGTAGCGAACACTGTCGGACTTACCGGTCCCAGATTGATGAATCCATTCCTTAGCGCCACGCGATCGGCTACGTGCCGCTCCGCTGGCTGCCGCATCCTCACCAGGAACGTGTTGGTAAAGACCTCGGCGGTGGTCGTGCCGGCGAGGACGAAGAGCCCGATCACCGCAAGTAGTAGCATCGTGACGAGAGGCGGCCGGCGAGGTATAACGTCCAGGTATTCGTACTCCGCATTCGCGGGTTCGGGGATACTGGACGCTCGAGGTACTCGGCTACTCGAGGTACGCAACGGTACTACAATCTTCGTGGCGGCGGAGGCGGCGATGGTGGCGGTGGTGGCGGCGGTGGTGTGACGATGTCGGAGGCGGTAGAGGAGGCGGTGATGGCGGTGGCAGTCAGTTCACAGACGTACGACGCGGACGATGAGGGATCGAAAGATGGGGAAAAAAGAGGGGAAAAAGGGAAAAGAAGAAAGAAAGGAAGCTCCTTCCTCTGGTCCCCGGGTGGCGGTGACGACCGAAGGGGTTGAACAGGGGCTGAACACACCGCTCGGCGCTATAACGCCGCGGCGGATCCGTCCAAGTGGAGGAGTTTGCAACGCGGATGAGCGACGCGGGCCACTGAATCCATCCGGAGCGGCGAAGTATGCGAAGAGAGATAATACCGCGTCTAGATACAGGCGCAAATATCACGCAAAAAATTTAAAAAAAATAGGAAAAGAGAGAAAGAGAAAGAGAGATGACGTTTAACGCGCAAACGCGAATTTCTCCGCGATGAGAATACGCGAAATTCTGGTATGACGAGAGACTTATCGCGTTTTTTTGGATCACGTTACATTCGATTAATGGAACGAGAGAACCGGAGAGAACTAATTAAATTGTGATCATCGAGGGAAAGAGGGTAAAAAAGGGGGATCCCGATTGCGTTGCCGCGCCACGTTGAACAACCAAGTGGGCAGGTGATAAACCTCTCGCGTGACGTCACTCGATATATTGATTAAAACGGCGTCTCGACGTCGACGTCGACCAACATGGGAAATTTCGTAATCGCGCATGCGCGAATTTGTTTCTCGAGAATATAATCGCTAAATAAGAAAAAAATTTATTCTAAAAAAAAATTAAAAAAAAAAAAAGAAATTAGAGTACGAGTCTCGCAAAGAATATCTGAACGCGAGATAAATATAACGGTTAATATCTTGCTAGAGAATATATAGATATCATTTAATATTATATCAAATAATACATATTTGCCAGAAAATATATATATTACTAATTGACGTCATTTTTTATAAAAGATGTCTAATTCTTATTCCAAGTCTTCCTAAAAATTGCAAGCGGAAAGCATGATTATATAAATATTATATTGATTAAAAATCTAAAATAGCTATTTGTGCGAAAATTCTATTTCTTATAAATCTTTTAGGAAAAGTGAACTTTTGAGGAATTAACAACTAAAAAATAATTATTGTATCATTCCTGCATACAAGTTTTTTTTCTAATAAGTACAAAGTTCTTTTCTTGTTTCAATTCTAAATGTTTGTTTTTGTATGTCACCATTTTAAAATATTGTGGAATTCAATCAGTTTGAATTTTCTTTTTATTAATTTATTTGTTTCGCGAACAGAGTTATATTGTAATTTTCGTTTGTCGCGCAAACTTTTTCTCATACATTTTCAAGCGAAAAAATTTCCATCAAAAACTTGTGGAATTCAATAGCTTATTAACGTATTTGTTCCAAATACGTTATATTTTAATTTTCGTTGTCGCGCGGACTTTTTTTCATTAGAGCAAAAATAATGAGAAAACGTCTGTAACAAAAAAACAAAAATTTACAAACAAAATTACAATTCAAACCAATTAAAACAAATATGTTAAAAAAAAAGTTAAAGCTATCGAACGGTTTTTTTTTATAAAAATATTGAGACTAAAACAAAAATATTTAGAAAAAAAAAGTAAAAGAGAAAAATTTTATGCTCGTTCCAAGCGAAATAAAACTTCTGGCATTCCGGGCGTCGTTTTACCAAACAACAATTTCAATTGATCGAATAATGCGTTTGTATTTATATTTCTTTTTACCTTCAATCCTTCGATCCTTTCAAAATCACAGCAGCTCCATTATTTCATAACGTAGATATAAATCCTGTTGTATTTGTAACGTTGTTTCAGGATAAAGGATGATCATACACACAATTACATATCGTTTAAAAAATATAATTTGTTACAACATATCTTACATCCTAAAGATATCGACTTGATTAAATTTTTTTAATAAACTTTACATCCTTTCTCATGTGTGAAACACGTTGTACATCTAAATGATACTTTTCACGTATTACATCTCTTAAAATTTCTTATCTAGATAGATTCGCTTTAAATTTTAATAAAAACGACAAGTTAGTTGCAGGAGCCCGTCACAATATACATAAATGTCTGGATAAATCAATCATTAAAGTTAAAAGTATAACAGACAAACAATATACATATAATGAGAAACGTATCTCTCGTACAAATAACGAAAAAAAAGGAAAAACTTAATATATACAGGAATCTTCATAAAATATTGAATTCAATAATCGCGAGTTTCCCAATAAAAAGTTTGAGCTGAATGCTTTATATCACTGACAAAATGGCACGTATATTCGATAATAATTTCTGTATATACTCGATATCGTATATGATCAATTATACACTTACTTTTATAATACGCAATTATAATTCCTGTTCTTGTAATTTGATTTGTTTACAACATGACGCCACAAAAATATTATAAACAAATTTCATAAAATTCTAAAATTTAATTCATCTATATCGCAATTTCCAGATATATCAAATTACAAATACTTAGAAAAATGATCTGTTGCCGCGCAATATGTAATCTGAAAAAAGAAATCAATTTAAATAAGAAAAGTTTAATATTTTTTTTTTTAAATAACAGAGAATAAACAAATCTTTACAAAGCAATTAATTCTAATTAATAATTTTTTTATTTTCATAATAGAATATTTTGATTTCGTTCAGATGTATTCGGATTGTAAGATAAACTTTTATGGGCTTTCTGTAATAAACCTAAGTTCTAAGTCTTAAGAAATTGACCAATCATAGTCAAATGTGAGAAGAATAATTGATTTTGATCGGTTAATTAAGACTACTGTTTTCCAGTAAAATATACTGGTAATATTATGTAACACATTCCGTACTTTCCAATTATACTTAACACAAATCGACACAATTGTATACAGCTAAAATGCTGTACGTCATTTTATATTACATGATATTCGTCATCTTATATCATTTCACGAATTTTTACATTTCATTACTATTTATTTTTTAAAGAGTGGTTCTCCGAAGAGGTTTTAAGATTATATTCAGATATATTTGAACATAGATATACCAGACCTTTTTTATTTCACCCTGATGGTAAAATAAAAAAGCAATGTTTTAGTTACAAGTCACCACTGTGTTGTATTACTGCGTCATACAGTATATAAGGGTGTTCTGTTGCTGGAAAGCAAAAGTAATGGCTTATTGAAGAAAGGCCATTAAATCTGAGTGGTTAATGACAGATTCTCTGCTGCAATTTGATAACAGTATCGAAAAAACAGTATCGAAAAAACAACTTTCTTAAGTAACAAAATTTAAACGTTGTTCGTGAAATGTCACGTAAAAACGTGTGACATAATTACGTTTTTGCAATTTTATATATTCACGAGTTTATATATACATATATATATGTATGTATATATATATATATATATATATATATATATATAATTTAAATGTATTCTGAGGTCAGATTATACTTGTACGTATAATTATAAATATATTTGCGCAACTTCTTTAAAACGTTCTACAATATAACATTACAATAAGATAATGATAACGACGATCACAGAGAGACGGTCTTTTGTCGTTGGAAGTACAACATTCATTTGTTTCGACGTTTTGTCGATATTATACTCAGGAAATCACTTTCTTGTAATAAGTACAATAGACGTAAAGCACCTGCAGTTTCACCTATTGATATTATTTGTAATCTTCGTGAAGTGTAACTTTCTTCTCGCCTCGAGCCTCGCTACGGCCTGCAACCTTTTTTTTTCGATCTCTTCCGCGGAACATCGTGTTGTGGGTTGTGAACCAGATTTTTTTGCCGTTTCCCGTGTATCGTTTTTTATATTACCGGTAGAATGATGCTTAACGAAATGATTACCATCGCTTTTTACCGCGCACCTGTTAACATCGGATCCACGCATTCGATTCATGCTATGTATTAATGAAATTGCTTTATTCTCAGCCTTACAATTTGTAACAATCGGTTTTGTACTTACGGAGGCACGCGAGCCTTTAGCACTCGCGTCCCGATTAACAGGTTGTTCTGACAAGCTCTTAGTTTTAAAAAATTTTCTATTCTGTAAGTAGTTAGCGTTAGATGTTTCAGGCTTTGTCATAGGTTTAAATGAGTCAGTGGATTTGACTTCCGACTTTAACGGCGCATTAGTCAAATGCTTATAATTGGCTTGGACTTTTGTGCTATCGTTTTTATGAGTTGAGGATACATCAGATTTCGGAAGTAATTTCTCTTCCTCAACGCACGACGCTAACCAATCGTCAAAAGAATCATTATGAAAATCATACAAATCTACCGTATTACTTTTTAGCAATTTTTTGTTATCACATGACTTTCTGGCAAAGGAACGTATTGTATTATTATTATTATTTGGACATGATTTATACGTATCTTTACTGTTCTGCACTGCAGAGTGTATACTAGAGTTTGCATCTCGTTTCAACTTTGAGTATGTCTTTAATGAACTATTGTCCCATAAGCGAACACTTCTTAATGGATTTTTAGAATTCTCACTGGAACTAGACTGTACAGATGTCTTATTGGATACGTCATTTTTGCATGAATCTTCTTTTTTGACCTGCAATTGAGTAGAATTCCCTCTTTCCAGCAAATTGAATTTCTTTTCTATCTCTTGAGTGCACCTAATTATATCATCGTCTACAGAATCATCAAATAAATCGTCATAAGTTCCACTAGTTTCCTTTTTGCTATGATCATTTGTTTCTTCGATATTATCATTTCTCTGTTCGTTATCGTTATTGCATTTTTCGACGCTATTCTGCTTGTCTTGAACTTTTGACATTTCTTCTTTGTCGCTTATGTTCGTTAACGTTGGCACTTCTTTCTTTTCGACACAATCATTCGAATGATTATTATCATTTTGCTTTATAACTCTCATTCTTTCGTTCAATGCCTGCAGCTCAGCTGCAAATTGTCCAATGTTTTCTATGTTTTCCATCTTGATAGTTTTTCTCTTGAGTGGCTTGTACAACAAAGGCGAGTTCGAAATCCTCTTCCTTTGCAGCAGTTTAGTACCCTTTGGAGTTTCACAGTGGACATTCTGTTTCTTGCTGCTGTTCTCAGGAGTCCTGCTCATAGAACTTTGCCAATCCCATGCAACCTCGTTACCACCTTCCTGAGTGAACGTAGGTAAGATCGGGCTTGGAGAATAATCAAAATCCGGAGATCCTTCTTTATCCGCATTTGTGTTTCGTTTCTTTGTGATTGGCGTGCTGTGACCAGAGGTTGATTGTTCTTGACAACTTCGAGGAGAGTCAATCTTCTTGTCATTTTTCTTATTTACCTTGTCACTCGTCGTCATTGCCACATTATCCACGCCTATGCGTAACACATGCACTTTTATTATAACGCTTATTATTACCTTAATAACAACAAAAAGAAGATAATTAAAGTAATTAAACAGAATTAACTATAGCTACCTCTTTTCGAATGCGATCTTTTTCCATTTCCAAAGTTTGCACATCTCATCATTTCACAGTTCGTTTATAATTTTTAAGTTCTCTATAATTCTGTATCTTTTTACGGTATTAGAGCTTCCAATTATTGGACGGTCAATCCTAACTTAAATTATAGACCGGCAAAGATTAAGGAGTATTCAAAATAAAAAGTTTACTTGTAGATCTTGATAAGAATCAATTCGATATTACTCCAATTTACTCGAAGAAGCGTTCATTGAGTGTCGTTTTCGAAGTAAAAATCAACATAACGTTATATAAACCAATATAAACAATCACAAATGCTAAGTTTGTTTGAACGAGTCTTAACTAATGTAAAGAGTAAACATAAACATGTTTTAAAGAGAACTGTTCGCTACGCCTCTGTGTACAAAACGTGCAACTAGAGTTTCACATTTATTTCGTGACGCTGTCGATAAATTATAATGTTTCTTTCTTATAACTATGATCGAAAGTAGATGTGGTTCGTGTCGGTACTAAATCCTCAGGAGCTTGATTCTGTATCTTGAAATAAGATAAAAATTACAAAAGTAAGTAAAATTTACTAGGTATTGGCCAATGAAATAATTAGCATTTTAGTAAATTAGCTCACTTTTATAATTTTCATCTCGTTTCAAGATACAGAATCGATCCCCTGAGGATATAGTATTGACACGAACCACATTTACTTTCGATCATACAATTTTATCGACAATAACAGAAAATATAACTAGTCATGTAGTTCCCAAATTGAAAATGGATGTATTGGAGGTAGTGTATGTACGGGCGATTTCGACGGTAACAGGAATAAAGGCTGGCATGGCCTCTCTCAGATTTACTCTCTGCTAGCACTCATATGACGTATGTAGGATGTATGATCAGTGACGTGCAGATGTGTTACCCGCCGGAAATATCCGTAGTTACGTTACGTAGTTCAATGTATAGATTTTGTACACATAGAGGCGCCAATAACGGATTCCATCTGATTCTGTTCAACGCGGGCAGTTTACTGCGTCTGTTCCCACGTCATCGTGATCATGTGTGTACATTAAACGTCCGCGTTGATCCGCGTAAGCGACGCGAGTGGACTCGAGGGTAACAATTGGAAAACAATGGAGGTGACGAGCTCAAGTGAGTTCAGATAAACAGTACATGTGATACTATTCGTTCAACTTCGTGTAATTTAACATAATCTTGGTTAGACTTTCAGGATGTGCTGAGCGAATTGGATAGCGTCATAAAAGACGCTACGTTTCTTAGTATCGACGGCGAGTTCACTGGTCTTATTGTAGGTCCAGATGGAGGCCAATTTGACACGCCGGCTCAGTATTATTCCAAGATCCGAGCGGGATCGATGAACTTTTTACTGATGCAGTTTGGTCTATCCGTCTTCACATACAATTCAGATACGCACAAGTGAGATATTATTAATTCTGTGTCTTATGCCATATTTCTATCATTAGCTTTAATCTTGATTTAATTTATTCTAATTCTTAGACCTAGAAAGAAAATTAAACTAGGATTAAAATTAATCTACATTAGTAGAAATGGATTTATTTATTACTAATTTAATTCAAGTGAACAAACATTTTTGAAAGTAGTGAAATTACATAAATGGAAAAAATGATAGGGCTTGTCTGTTCCAGATATTCACAGCGTTCTTATAATTTCTATGTGTTTCCTAAACCGATAAATCGCCAGGTTACAGACACTAGATTCATGTGCCAGTCATCATCTTTAATATTTCTGGCAAATAAAGACTTTGACTTCAATAAGCTATTCAAGCATGGCATACCTTATCTCACTGCTAGCGACGAGGAGAAGCTTGTCAAACGCTTGGAGGAGAAACGGAAAATAAAAGAGGAAAACTACGTAATTCCAATAACAGATACTGACAAACCTCAAATAGAAGAAATATGGTAAAACTACATCTTTTTGATTTACCATTTTCTTTAATTTAACAAGATAAAATTATGAGAAAAGCTCAAAGATTTGAGAGCTGTCTAAAAATTTTGACTGTATATCAGAAAATCTATAGTATATATAAATTTCAGTTCTAGAATAGAGAATTTTCTTGCCTCAGATGCAAAAGAGTTGACGATAGACCATTGTAATGGTTTTATGAGAAGACTGGTGCATCAGGAGGCACGGATCAGATGGCCTAACAAAATAATAGTTGAAAACAAAATGGAGAATGGCTGGCAATGTCTTTTAGTGCGGAGGGCAGGTACAAAGGAGGAAGAGGAAGAAAGGGAAAATCAGAAGCAGGAAAAGGAAAAACTAGAAGTTAAAGAAGCTGTAGGACTTAGCAATCTGATGAAAAAGATTGTAGAGTCTGTAAGTAAAGTTTTTAATTATAAATTAATACTTTAATAGGCAAATGTAGTGACCTCATAGTAAGTTTGTGATACAATATAAATATCATTTTTTTTTAATCTTCAAACTTTTTGTAAGCAACATTTTTTAAATATTTTTTTTTAATAAAGAGACAAGATATTGCTTCACTTATATGTACTTTTTTGATTTATTTATAATTATTTTTAAATGTATCTTAATTTTTTATTTCAGGAAAAAATAATAGTAGGTCATAACATGCTGTTAGATCTGTGTCATATTGTACATCAATTTTTTACATCTTTGCCAAAGGACTATTTAGAATTCAAGACCTTGCTTCATGGTTTGTTTCCTAAGTAAGGCGCAAATATTTAATATCATTTCATAAATATAATTATTTTATATCTTTTTATTCAAAACTTTTTAATTCTTTAATGAATCTCTTATAAATTGAGGCATTTATGGGATGAAGTTCAGAATCAAATCCAGAATCTGCTATGTGAATATTTATGTTTATAAAATTAGAATTTTCTTTGAATATTACTTGCTTTAATATTTAGAAATTAAAATTGTTGTAAAAATTTATCTCCTTTTCTTATCTAAGTTTGTTAGATACGAAAGTCATCTGTCAATCGCAGCATTTTAAAGAATTTGTGGGGTCGTCAAACTTGAACTTATTAATAGACATTGTGAGCAAGCCTCCTTTTTGCATTCCCGATATCGAGAACGTAGAAGGACGTAGTTATTCGATGTCAACAGAAAAGTATCATGAGGCAGGATACGATGCGTACATCACTGGTTTATGCTTTATTGCATTATCCAATTATCTTGGTCAGTACAATATATCAGGTACAAATATCATAATGATTATTATCGATACTGTTATTTATTTTAGAAGTAATTAATATTAAAAATATATATTTTGATAGAGTAGATGTGTTTCTTTTTTATATTCATCAATATTTTTTATGTTGATTAATTATGTACATTGCTGGATAAATTAAATTCGTGATAAATTATTTTATAATAAGTATATATTGGATTGTTGCTTATTTCAGGCAAATTACAACACATTGAAAATGCTACGGTATTAGCGAATTCACCGTTACTTTATCCTTTTCTCAACAAGTGAGTATATTTTATATCAATAAAAAATAATATATAGTTTATACTTTTTACCTTTATATATAATTAAATAAAAAGGTAAAAAGTCTAAATTTTATAGGAATATAAAATATTATTTATATATAATTATAATTATTTTATTAGTAATCATTTTTTTGTATAGAATTCCTGTACCAAGACTGAAAGATTTTCCGTATATAAATTTGGTAGGAAAAGATCGTAAGTATATTTAGTGTTACTAAAAAATAATATTACAATATTATTGAAAAGTGATGCATTACTTTTATTTAATGATATATCTTTTTCTAGCAAATCCTAGCAGAGAACACGTGTTTCACCTTACATTCCCCAAAGAATGGAAACATACGGACATCATTCAACTCTTTATTCCCTTTGGTAAGTATAATATTACATCTAGAGTACAAAACGATAACTTTCTTTTTTTATACAAATAAGACACGAATTGACATAGATTACATAGAAGATATGCATGAAGGATATAATGAATTTCTTCTTCTTTTTGTTTACAGGAGGCGGATACATTTCATGGTTATCCGACACATCCGCATATGTAGGCTTATATCGTCGTGATCAGGCTGGTGTCGCGATGACAAGCTTGTCCAAGGAAACTGTATACAAAATACAGACATATACAGAATATCAAGCCACCTTGCAAGCCAGTGCCTCTCCTGAGGACCGCAAACGGAAATTATCACCATCAAAGTAAGTTATTGTATAGATTTTATTATAACATTTAGCGTAATTCAATTTACAAATGCTTCCACAAATGTTAACGTTAACTCTCAGATCTTCTACTAAATTTTTTACATATACGTTTTTTAAATATTTCCTATCCATTATACATTCAGGTAATTTTACTAATCAAAATTTATACTCTTGGATGATTCTTGTTTTTGAACTAATAAAGCTAACTTTTTCTAATTTAGAGAAAATACAAAATTTTGTAAGAATTTTGTATTGCTCTTTTGCGATATGGATATATATGTTTACGTAATGCAATCTTGGAAATCATACGCATTCATGTTCCAAAAATGAACGGTCTCTATCGCAATTTATTTTCTGCCGCAAGCTATCACGTTCATGCGAGATGTATTAAACGCAAGGATGAATAACGCGTTACAGGTCCGCTATGATTTCCAAGATGATAGAGAGAGAAGAGGGGAAGGGAGGGAGAGAGAGAGAGAGAGAGAGAGAGAGAGAGAGAGAGAGAGAGAGAGAGAGAGAGAGAGAGAGAGAGAGAGAGAGGAAATCCTAGGCAGCCTCCTAGGATTTCCTGTACACGAGAGATTTGCATAGGGCTATAGACCTTCTGAATTAATGCACGCGACGCTCTCTCTCTCTCTCTCTCTCTCTCTCACTTCTATAGGCCTATTTAGTGTTCTTCCTCTTCTCTCTTTTCCCTTCAGTTTCCTCTCACTCTGCCTGGGCTTTTTACTCTTCCTTCTCCTCCTCTTGCCTTGGTCCGGTTTGTGAAGTATCATCGTCGTATGAGTGACTAGTTGTCTATGGGAATTGCTTTGAATGATGTACGCGTGAAATCATCTGAATCGTTTAATGCTCTTGTTCCGATTTTTTATACTTTATATAAAACTACGATTACATTATGTCAATGTAAAGAATTCTAATTAGATTCGCGGTCATTTTTATTTTTTAAATATAATTAGATTACCTAGTAATCTGAGGTATGTTTAATAATTTGATGATACAAGTCACACACACACAAAGAAATATTATATATATTATAGAATTATTAAAATATAAAATATATTATTCGTAGAAACATTTTTTTAAGAAAAGAATTAAAGATTTTTTTTACGAGTACTTTTTCGAACGACTGTAAGTAGTCAATCGTGCGTTTAAAACGACGCGTCTATGAGAAACTCTTTAACGAGGTACTGCCAGCCGCGGTAATCAATACACCGGGCACATGTTCCAGTCAACTGTCGTTAGCCGCGGTCTTCGTTCGTCGAGCACACAAGTCGTATATACATATATACATATTATGTATATATATATATATATATATATATGTATATATATATATATATATATATATATATATATATCGTTTCCGTTTAACCAACTGCAGTCTCTCTGCCGCATTGTAGTTACAACACTGCTCAGTCTCGCGGGCGACACGATATTAATGAATCGCCCACGTGCTCGCAATCACCGTGCTCGTAACTCTCCCCGCTGCGTTGCGCGTGCACGCGTTTCCTTGCTGCGAAACGAAACGACATCAACATCAGATGACAAGGAGCTCGCGGCCACAACCGGGACAGACGGATGACATTTCTAGGAAGAGTAGAATGGTCATTGAGAGGACATGGCATTTACAATCGGTCGATTTAAATTCTAACAACAAGAGGAATTGTTAGTCTACCTAGGAATGATCTTTCCGGACGAAAGGGGAAAAAATGATTCTTTTGATCAGCATTGTTGCACTCCAAATCCAAACGTGTAACAAATGACTTTGTATACGTGTGCGATTTAATTTTCCGCATAAAAATAATACTATGTTACATGTTTAAATACGGAAATCCATATTTGTATGCAGTATAGTATTTTTTAATGTTATTGCTAAATCATGTACATATATGAACTTATTTATTATACACTTGGATTTGTAGTTGAGAGATAAGATAGATGCTTAGATCCACGAAGGAAATTGCAACATATATCCATTAAGTTTAATCTTGGTTCAACATACTTTTTATCCTCTTCTAAGTTCTAAGAAAAAGATAAAGAATTTATTAAACCGAGATTAATGTTAATCTACATTGTTAGAAACGGGCATTAGAAAAAGATAAAGAGTAAATTGAACTGAGATTAAAGTTAATTTTACATTGGTAGAACCGGGCCTTAATGGATGAAGAACCGAGTGTTTAACATCGACATCGAGAGGCAGGCACCTCGGGCGCACGAACCGTGGATGTAATCGCGAAAGAGAGAGGGACTAACCGACCGACGAACCGACCGATCGCTCGCTCACTCGCTCGCGGTTGTGCATTATTGGCATTATCGTACATTACGCCCGTGGAATTTACTCGGCGCGCGTGTCGGAGCCGCTCGCGGAACTGTTGCTGCGAGGCTCGCGACTTATGAATATGCAGCATCACGTGCGCGCGTCACGTACACGACGCACGTGTGCGTGTTCTTGTTAAATATAGCCGATATTGCAGGATATCAAGAGTTGAGGGATGTAAACGGTAGGATCTTCGTGAACGAGACAGGAGTACTTTTTACACGCGACACTGTCGGCGTCCGTCGATCGATTTTTCGCAGCGATTATATACTTGCCACGCTGACGGAAATTCTTTTTTCATTCGCGTTACATGAGGGAATTGTTCGCAGGAAGGATGTGAAGGATGACGAGACATCGACGACAAACGGCGTGAAGCCACCGGAGGACGATGACGACGAGTGGCAAGTTGCTACGGGTAGGTATTACACGCTCTTTTTATTCTTGCGCTTTGAATCAACCGCCCGATTTGTCTCGTACAGGTAAAAGACGCAAGAAACGCAAGGAGCAAACGACTACCGTCGTAGTCAGCAAGAAAGCTTTCGAGGAAAACGATGCTTGGAACTAACTACGGTGTTCCGGAGAACATCACGTTGAGCGGCATGAAATGCAGCATGATATGCATCAATTGCATATACATAATACGTAACACAACAGCGCTAAAACGTGCTGAATAAAAAGAAAAAGGAAAAAAAATTCTTTGATTTCACTGACCTCCATTTCTAATCACTAAATGAATGTCATTATCGTGATATATATTTATAGATATGTTTAATTCCTTAATAAATCCTCCTTTCTGATAACATCTGAACACATTTTTATCTATGAGTTAACGTAACACCATGGCATGTTGCTAGATTTACATTACCGTTTAAATATCTGTTGCTTTATTTTATATGTGCTTATATAAACTCAGCATTTTTCAAATTTCATTATGAAAGTACAATCCTTTCCGTTACGTTTTAAATATTTTATTTCATCATGATTTATGCAAAAATTCAATTTAAAAAATTGTCATGTTTTATAAATATGGAGATAAATGTGCACTTATTTGATATTTTCTTTATTCGAGTCATATAACGTATCATAGTTTTTTTGAGTTTACAATCTCAATTCTGACAATCGACCTTGATGAGAATCTTTATATTTGGTAACTGTGTAAACCGCGGCGACTACAATCGATGTGTTGATAGTTTTTTCATTTAGCGTTCGTTTGTATCAGCTAGCAATAGTTTCGGCTGGAAGGTATCAGTGGATGGACGGTGTGGAGTGTATCATTTGGAATCTTACAAAGGTAATATTCTAATAAAAAGGAAACATTTGCAAAAGTAAAGTATCATACAGAACGAATCATTTTGTATACACAGAACTTTATTTCCGAATAATTTTAAATCTGTTTATATTAGATCTAACAATTTTTAATAATACACAACTTAAAATTTGAATTAATTATAATTAAAAGTGAAATTTTGATATTATAATTTTTAAAATTAAGTTAATAATAAATTGAAATAAATTAATAATTATTCGCAAATTAGACGCAAGATTGTTGATATTGGAAGTAAAATAACTTGAAACGGACGCATATGTTATTGTGAATTCAGTTATCTTTAACAATACCCGACATCAGTACGGGCTGTATTTATTGTATATCATAGCATATAATATATCAAATATTATAGCATGTAATACATAATTTACATTTGACCATGTTGATCACTTTTTTCTATTCCCTCTGTAATTTTAACTGGATTCGAGTTAAATAAATAACATTATCACAAAATTACTAGCTGCATAAACTCGTAATACGTTATAGGAATCACGTTGAAAGATGAATGGATTCCTGCTGGATTTGCAAAATCTTGATTGGCAGAATCAAGAGATTGCCAATGACACCCCTCTGCGCGGTGATCATCCGAGATTACGCAGAACCGGGTTGAATGGTACAAAATCGGTGAGTCCAATAGATCATCCTCCATGTTGTTGCGATGCGTTGGACTCCTTTGGGATTTCCAAGGGCATTGCGTTTATTTCGTGTCGAGGCACATGCCGCATAGAAACCCCAAAGCTGCCTCAACAAACTCGTTTCGAAAGTCTACGCCTCATTTCGTTAATAATTAATTCTCAAATCGGGTTTCAGACGTACTTAGTCTGCAGCAAATATCTTCTACACTATATTGAAATAAAAAATATTGCTATTTGTTACTAATATTAAATAATATTAAAATATCAATGTAATTAATAATAAAATTTAAAAAGCCAACATATAATAGCATACATAAATTAATCGAGTCCTTGATTAATAGAATAATAAATAATAATTAAACTTCTTTTGTAAATATATAGCTAAAACAGTTTTCATTTAATTACGATTTTAATAGCATTTAACAAACTTGCATCTTTGACATTTCGAAGAAATTAGCTGTAATAAATTTTGCAAAAAAATTAACAGATGCAAAAAAAAAACAGCTAAGAAACGCGGAGATTGTTGGATAGTAATTGCTGCGAGAATTATTAATTACGATCAGATTTATTGTATAGGTCAGTATTTTATCTCCGACTTTCCCGTTCACTGCAGGTGATCGACGTATGACACATGCACATTTAAAGATACGCACTAACAGATTGAAACCTAAATTAACCCGCACACACTATTCTGTTGTATTCTACATTATTCATACATCAAACTTTATTTCATTCTCTATATTGAGTATTTGACTTTTATAAACTTTTTCTAGAGATTTCAGAAATGATCAGAGAGGATCTCGAAAATCATTTTAAAAACTTTTAATGAACATTCAAATAACGACATCTTCTGGATGTATCTTTCATTCTGACAAATTAATTTGAAATGACAGCTGTCGTTTTCTCTCTATTATATATTAGGCCTGTTCTTTTTGGCTACTTTTGCACTAGTTCATCTTTTTTCTTCTTCTTTTCTCTTGAAGAGAAAAGGAAGAAAAATGAATTGACTTATAATTATTCGAGCATTGACAAATATATAGGAATATTATTGCAATTGTAAACATCAATTATTAATTTTTTTTCTTCTCAAAGAGAGATATTTACGTAATAGCAATTATCGACAAAATAAATTTTCCTTCTTACATTTCTCATGCATCTACGTTATTATTGTTTAGACATAAACGTATATTGTCATATAATAAAAGGTTTACCGTTGTCTCAGAGATGGAGATGCTTTGCTTTAAGATTTAGGAAAATTATCACTGGAGTTTCTTTCGAAGAGACACCAGTTTCTTACGTCGAAGACAACTTGGGACTTAGCAGGCCAGTAGGATTCAAACGTAGCCACCACAGGACCACTAAGGCCCAAATCATCCCCAACACTTTCCGCCCTTGCCATCCGCTGCGCAAATGTTCTGACATCTGAAAAAAAAGATTTCAAAAGCAATTATTTACTCGCAAAACTTCTTCGAAGGTTGCGTTTGTACGCGCCACACAATTCAATTTCTCATATATTTCTCATGCAAGTTCAATTAAATGAAAGAAGAAATGATTAAATGACATTAAGACTATTTTTTAAACGATCTACACGGAAAATGATATTAAATAGTATTAATAGGCGATAGCAATGTAATTAACAATCTTATTAATTCGATGACAGTTTTAAAACAAATAGACCACGTTCTTGTTTTAATAAAATGTTTAATTAATATTTAATTACCATTCAATTAAAATTAGAAGCATCAACATTTTTACTCGCTAAAAGGATCAAGCAAATAAATTATTATAAAAATAAAAAAAATGATAAAAAATTAAATAATTCATCAGTATGCATATAGTATGGATATAACTATTAATTATTAAGAAGTCAAAATATTTTAAAATCCTATCTTTTTTTTTTCACTAAAAATATAATAATATTAATCTAAAAAATAGAAACGGTCAGTAATAAGATTGATCGGTATTTCTAGTATTAATAAAATTTATTTTCAATAAGATTATTATTAGTTAATGATGTTAATACATCAATTTTTTTCACGTATTACAATTTTGCGTGATGCAAAATATGAAAACTTTTCGGAAGTTTAAAATACATACACACACATATATATATATATATATATATATATATATAATGCAAATATTAGGCTATATTAAAATATATAAAATCATTTATACATTTTAACAATTATAAATAGAACTATGTTCTGAAAAATCATGCGTTCGCAGATCGTTTAACATAAATACATTTATGTTAAAATACAATATACAACTTTTTAGACGATTGTAATTTATTGTATGATAAATTACGCGAGAGAGTTACGGAAAGAAAGTATCAAGTTTCTTCCTCCAATATCTGTTTCTTTTTCTTCTTTAATTTCTGCAAGATAAAATGTTTTCTGACATTGCCACATTCAAATACGTCGGAAGCGTTTAATGACCGTTCGTCTTATTCATTACGTTAAGTACTCAGAAGTGCATCTAGTCATCCACGGCGATTTTATGCACGCCATCAAATAACGGGTGTGCCGGAAGCGTTATCGGGAGGACGAGATAAAAGGTGGCTGAGGATGCACGCGAGAGATACTCGCGATCCTTCGTTTGCGTTGATACGGAACGATGCGTCCAGTTTTCTGGTTACTGATGTCATTACACTTCGTGGACGAACGATAAATAAATAATAGGTGTAAAAAGACCGCTTAAGAGAATGGGAAGTTTTAAACGGTACGACGTATAGGAGTTGATTGGTTTAACTAGTTTGCGAAATTTTATACAATTTTTTATACAATGACTTATCTTCTTTAGCAAACCTTTAACTTTAAATCTTCGAATGTGTAATACATTTTTCTTTTTGTAGAGTAAGATTTTAAAGATATCTCATGGTGAAAAAAATTATACAATAAAAACATAAATTCTCAAATAAAATTATAAATTCTCTCTCTCTCTCTCTCTTTACGGCAAGAATAATTTTGCCGTGAAGAAATCTAAAAATTTAGACAGACACAGGATCTGAAAATAATTTTGTTGAACTATCAAAATAATTATGTAGGAAATTTAAACATGATGAGCAATGTTGCGAAAAGTTTTAACATTCTAACAACCAGTTTGAACATTCTACATAATTTATTTTGATAGCCTAACGAAATTATTTTTAGATCTGATTAATAAATACTTTAGCAAAACTGTTCTTCCGTGTTGTTATTACGGATTACGTTCTAAAATTTGCAAAAATCTGATAAATAGCGATAAGAGTTGAGTTAAAGAAATTAATTAGCATAGTCAATTCTCTTTTTTTAATTCTCTCATTAATTAATGTATTCAATTCTTCCTCGGTAAAAAAAGCATTCTGAATGACTTTTTGACTGTTCTATAGAGAGTAGTTCAAGAAAATAGTTTCTGATTCGTCACTAGCCTGAGACATTATAACAAAATGCAAATTAACGAAGCCGTTGGTTAAAATAATTAAAGAAAGTTTATACTCTCCCTCTTGCATCGCGTAAGCTTGTATATTTTTCGATAAAAAAGCATATAACCGAAAAAATACGATATTTAAGACATCATCGTTTCGATTAAATAGGCAACAGTCAATGTTCAATTATCTCGAAATATCGCGACGATTTAATGATTAAAATTATAGTAAGCTTAATTTTTTCCGCCATTTTGTGACCTATACAACTCATTTTTAATCGAGCGAGCTTCTTGGAAAATATTCAAGAGGCGGATGGAAGAATCATGTTTCCTTTCTCCGGCCGATTCGCGAAATCGCTTGTGCTACATCAAATTCTAGAAATCAATCTAGAATTCTACATTGATAAGCAAATGGGAAGGGAGGAAACAGGGGGATGAGAGTAAATCGATGTGGAGGACGCTGGGTGATATGGAGCAGCGTGTCGGTCCGACGAATAATGTCGGCACGGATGATTCACGTGGGCCAGGTCCAGACTCTTGCGGAAAGGGTTGGGTTTCAAGGTTGATTTCTGTTGACAACACCGATCGTGTCACTGGAAATCGGAATTTATGCAGAATAATTGTTATCGGAAGGGAAGGAGGATAATTGCCGATTATTAGCGATGAACGGCAATCGTCGTTGCACCCCATTTTCGTTTTTTTATCCGTTCGCAGGCTGTTTCGTCCCTCGGAGCTCCGACTTTTCGGTGATGCGAAGCGTTTCAAATCAGCGTCCGCGTAACCGATCTGAATTGGCACTCGAATAAAAAAAAAAAGGAAAAAAAAAACGAGAGCGCATCGCACAGATCGGCGCGAACGTCCACGTCAAGCGTTCCAACCCGCGTTCGATGTCGCGTCTACTCACTCGCTCTTCCCTCCTCTCCTCTCCTCTCCTCTCCTCTCCTCTTGACTGCGCCGCGGCGGCGGTGGCACGTCCACGTGCGATGCATCGACGTGCTGCGGCGTCTTGTACGCAGGTGCGAAACGCGCATCGCCGAGCCCTCATTTCGTCGCGCTCGACGCTCGACGACGCTCGGCGTCGTGCAGAGGCGTCGCCGCCGGTAAGGGAAGGCGCGACGGAGGTAAGGAGGAAAATCCCACGGAGAACGGAAGAACGGACGCGGTGGTTAACGACGAGGGCGGTTTCCTTCGCACACACCAGAGAGACGCACACCACTGACGCCGGGGTCGACACGGGAACTTTTTCGCACACCACCACCCGCCACTGCCGCCGCCGTCGTCACCGCCGCCGCCGGCGTCGCCGTCTCGCCATCGCCATCGTCATCGCCACCGCCGCCGCCGCCGCAGCCGCCGCCGCCGCCGCCGCCGCCGCAGCCGTCGTTGCCACGCACGGCAACATTTTTGCGCCACACGCACCGCGTGCGTACGTGCGTGCGTGCGTACTGTTCGTCTCTTTTTTCGACCTCTCACCCGATGATGGAGGGAGAGAGCGGAAAATCGATCGAGCTGACGACCCTTCTTCTTTTACGTGCCTCGATAGCGCAGAAAAGCGGCTGGACCACACCCTACGACCTATCGTGACGCTTTGCTGATCGACCGACCAGTCAGCTTCGTCTTCCAGGACCTAAGGGTGGACCCTTTACCCTTTGTGTATCCATGCTGCCGCGGTTCGGGGGATGGGGTTGAAAACCGGAGGAGGCATGGTTACCATGCGCTTATAAGGGAAGAAAGGCGAGGACGAGCGCGAGGCAGATAAAATCCTCCCTTTCCCCGTATAATCTTCCTTCCTAATCGAAAGTACCGTGTTTGTTAAAGGAGGGATCTCGAATTTTATTCCATGGGACGCAGCCGAACGGAAGGGCCCTAATTCGAAAGGCCGCGTTCGAACTTTAGGACACGCTTAATAATGTAATATTAACAATACTCTCTCGATCAAAGAATTATTGTACTTTGTAAACGCGGAATCGTTTAACTTCTGTTGCCAGTTGACGAGTTTAAATATACTCTCTAAATTCTTTGGAGTCTAAAGAGTGAAAATTGAGCCAGTCTTGAAAAAGAGTGGCTCAATTTTCAATCTTTAAGAGAGAGATTTCACTCTTTAGAGTGACAATTCACTTTAAAAGTTCTAGAGAGTAAATTTATGCGGGAAATAGAACAACGTTGGGTGTGTGAGAAAGTGAAACATTATTTATAAATTAGCTCTCTAATATATAACAAATAAGAAAAATGATGGAATTTTAAATAAAATTCGAATTCTCTATCTCTAATAACGCACACTAATACATTAAATCGATGAAATTTGCCAGTCTATTAAAACTGATTCGTATTGACGAATTAATAATTTAAGAAATCTCGAGAAATTTTTATTTGAAAAATTAATGATATTAATTAAATTCTATAACTTTTGATTGCATTTCAAGTTCGGCGCGTAATTTATTTAACTGTGAAAAGATGTATTTGAAATTTACATGAAAACATAATTAAGCAATCAAGATTCAGCTTCGGCCGTTTTGACGTTTTTTTATTGATATTTGTGTTAATTTTTTTAATTCTTAATTCTTACTGTCGGCTATTTATCGAGTTTTTGCGAATTTTGTGAATCACGTAACCACAACGTAACTTGTTATAACAAGAGTTTATAACTTTAATTTTTACATCGCGAGATACTTTGAGAATTTATTCTGCATTATTCTACACAATTACATAAAGTAAAACAATAATAAACTAATCTAGTTATATGAATAAATCGAATGAATAAGGAAAAATATTATATAAGGACCGAGATTAAATCTTGATGCCTAAAAATATTTTTATACGTAAAATTTGAATACATTTGTCAGTTATATAAACTGTGTACCGATTACTATTCGACTTGAAATGTAAAAAAATATCATAAACGCAAAAACATTATAAATTGCAACTGAAATAATAATATCACATCAATTAAATTGATCATCGATTCGATAATGATGCTACAGTAATCTTAAAGGCGCTGTAAAGAACTTACTGGCGAAAAATTATATAATTATATATATTTTCAGAAACAAAAATGCAAAAAATGTTAACATTTAATCTAATATAAAAGATGAAGCTACACGATTTGTTCGATCTAGGTAGCCACTAACGCGATTTGCGATTTGCAGATCGGCGTTCCGGAACTGGTTCATCGAACCGGCGTGTTCCAGATGGCTGGCGGTTCGGAGGGGATGGAGGTATAATAAATGTTAAACCGTCGGGATATCACGCGAACGGTTTGGACAGTTTCCGCCGTTTTATTTGCCGCCGGCCAGCTCCTGATTTTTCAGATCAAATTTTTCACCTACACGCGCATTCGCGCGGATTGCATGACGAGCGATTTGTTTCACGGTGTGTCTCGGCTATTCGGCCGGAGTTTAGAGACAATGGCTGCTTAAAGCGCACGCCGCAGCTGCGATCGTTAAGCGTCAGCATAGCTGCGCCAGTGTATCGCATATTATCTGCGGCGTGCCATAGGGCAGAGTGGTATAGGCGAGTCGACGAATTATCATGGTAATCACAGAACAGTAGCCGGCTGGTACCGAGAGGTCAGACCGATGCCACGAGATTACGATGCAAGGAAAGGTAGACACGGCGGTGGACACTGTCCGTGGCGTCCAGTGGTATTCTCACCTCGGAATCCGCTTCTGCCAAGCTTAGAATTCAGCCTTACTTTGTTTAGCTCTGTGGTAAATAAATGTGCTAGCGAAAATCAATTCAGTTAGAAAATTTCACAATTATGAGCAAACAAAGTCTCGTGAAGATAGACGTCAGTCTATTAAAATTCATCATTTTTCTTATTTGAACGAGACACTTGTGTTTAATCCTTAACGAAATTTAATTTAATATTGGAAATGATTTATTTTCAGCATTAAAAGCACTGAACAACAGTAAGTAATTAATCACTACTTTTCGGTATTAATTTTCTGTAAGGGAAGCACAGATCTCTTGTTCGATTTCTAATTCTTTATCTGAAGCTTCATTAAATTATATGAAATTAGCAACGTTTGAAGATATAATTTATATTATCATTTAAAGTAAAGGATTTTTTAAGTGTTATGTATCATAACGGGATTATCTATCATTACGACTTATTCAATTTTGTTGTTTAAATTATAAAATATTTGATATTTTGTCTTCTCAGAAATTAAACGTTTTTTCGACTCGCATTCAACTTTTTTCACTCGCTCGTATTCAATCGCTTGATGCTTCCGTCGTGTAGCCGGATCAAGAGAGTCGAGAACCACTGCATTGTCTCTAAAGATAAGAGAGTCGTGATCCCGAGTAGTACGGTGCAGAGAGATACGCATCTAGTATGCCCTGAATTAATAAATAATAATGCAATATTGCCGCGTACGAGCTGGGACAGGTTCGACCTACCGGTCAACTGCTTACCGGATCGGTCGCGCTTAGACGATGCCTCTGACATGTTAGATCATATCGACTGAATTGTGCATTAAAACACTCAAAAGATTATAATAATCCTTTGGCAAAATGTAAAACATAAAGTCTTCGACTGAAAACGTTGTAGATTTTTACTTTAAAGATCGCGCGGATATTGGCTACATTCAGCAGAAAAAGCAGTTTTGCAACAATTGTAGGATTCTTTATGATTGATTCTTGCCTTTAGTTCTTCATCTAAATGTATATAACCAATCATATTAAAGAATCCATGATTGTCTATATAAGGCCCGGTTCCATAAATATAAGATTAACTTTCTCGGTTCAATTTATTCTTTATCTTTTTTATTTTGAAATTTTAAATTTACTGAAAAAAATTTCTGATTGAAAATAGACGAATCAGAATTTTCTGGTTAGAATTCTGATTGAGATAACCGGAATTCTGGCTGATACAATATTTCTAGTAAAATATATTTACTAGAATTCTTATTTTTATCAGAACAATTATATCAATCAGAATTCTAACTTTATAGTTATCTCAATTATCTCATTAGAATTCTAGTAGATTTAACCAGAAAATTCTGTTTCATCCATTTTCTACCAGAATTACTAATTTAATCCAATCAAACCATTCTTCTCAGTGTTGTTAAACGGTAGCAGAATACTCCGCGTCCGGAATATTTCGCCGTGTAGAAACAACGGGGGTTTTCAACGATTGGCTTCCTCTTTCGCCATTATCGATGCTTTCATAAATTCCGAATCGACAAACGTCGAATCGGTACCGGTTGGAGACCCAAGCGACCGGGAAGACCGCCGGGGCTGGTCGGTCTCGCTCCGATAGCGCTCGCATGCAATAAATATCAGAGCTCTCTAATGGATCCTAAGCTTAACAATGGCGAGACGCGCAGCTTCTGGATGCGCTACGGGTGCGGAGGAGTGCCGCGTGTGCGTGCACACGTATACAGAACACGGTTGCCTGCCGGGGAGGATGAGGAAAAACGTGGAGGCCTCCCCTCATCTCTTCCGAGACGAATCGCGGGGGCTGTGGCGTTCATTATCTTAGCTACTATCTCTTATCGCTCTATCTTAACTACTGCCAGAAGTATATCCTCTTACACGATACGTTTCCAAGGATGACGCTTAAATATTTAACGCGAGTATGCGTTGTAGTTGCGCGAGTAAAACGCGTTTGCAAGAGGCAAGCGTCACGATGACCGAGACCTTCGGTCCGAATTGATACATCGACATGTAATACAGAGTTCGCGGCGAAATCCCTTTGATCTTTCATTTTGACAGATATAGAAAGAGAAAGGTAAATACATGGGCATAAAACCTCTTTAATTGTTCGATTGGTTGAAATTTTGTTTCAGGAGAGAGAGAAAGAGAGAGTAATATTTATTCAGCTGGGACAAGTCCCCTCAGGCGTTCAAGCAATAATACAAATGAATTCAGCATGGCATGAGATAACTAAGTGTATACTAATTACAATCGAAGTAAATAAAAATGTGTGCGTTCAATCGAGGAATAATACGAGAGAGAGAGAGAGAGAACAGTAGTGTATTCTAGTATTTTAACTATACATTGTTCCATCTCTTTTTGAGGGGCCTATTCTGTAACTATTATGCCTAGTCAAGCAGCAGAGCAACAATCAATCAGCAAGGCGGTATTTTTTTACGTCACTATAAATATTGTCTCGCTGATTGGTTGCTGCGTCTGAACTACACTGAGAAAAATGATCTGGTTAGATTGAATAATAATTCTGGTGAAAATGGACGAATTAAGCTTTTCTGGTTAAATTTATTAGAATTCTCGTTGAGATAACTAGAATTCTGATTGATATCATTATTCTTGAAAATAAAATCTAGTAGATTTTACCAGAAATATTGTATCAAACAGAATTCCGGTTATCTCTAGAATTCTAATAAATTTGACCAGAAAATTCTGATTCGTCCAGAAATATTTTTCAGTGTAGGCACGAACCATTGCAACGATATCGTTAAATTATCATAGTGCAGATTTTATATAGCAAAAAAACCGGGTAACGTTAAGAGCTTACTGAAGAACAAGCCTCTAGTCTGTTAAAACAATCTCGATATATGCTCCGTGTAGTATTTTGTGCCAATGGATTCGACTCTCCTGAATTATCCGTATTTTCGTATTCGAAGCGGGGTAGCGAGGGTGGATTTGCAGGAAGCAAAGCGCGGAGCCTCGTCGAGAATTCGTTCGGTGGTACGTCACGCGCGCATCGGGGGCAATAAATAGGGAAGAGCGCTCCGCCCATGCTCGACTGTCTACCGTGGAAGTCGTGTCGTGAGTTATGACTGCTCCAGGTGAATTATAACACGTATAGCGCATACCAGAATCCGCACGTGTGTACCGCTGCGCGGACCATTAAAGCGCGCTCGCGGCTCTCTTCCTCGACGAGCGACAGCGCGTAGCCCTTCTTCCACTTCTTCTTCTTCTTCTTGCCTCGAGATACGTTCCTCCAGTCCTTTTCAATTTGATATCAGAGCCGAGTTCGCTATCGCAACGATCTCCCCGACTCGCGGGCGCCCTCGGCTGAACGCCGCGCCGGAAAATCGATGCCTCTCGACGATAGCTTGGATCATCGCTCATCCCTCTTCGTCGCGATAGACGAAATCACCATCCTCGACTCGGGATCGACGTGCGATCGATTCATCAAAGGGAAGAAAATGTTTAGAAATTACAAGAGCCGAGTCGACTTTCCGCGAGAGTGAATCTCTCTCGTCTCGTTTGAGATAGTCTTGGCGGATTTTCATGGCAAGCATATTACTTGAAGAGGCTATGGAGATGCGGAAGAAAAGGAAACGTGCGTATGACAGCGATATTTCAGAATTAGCGACGTAACCCGATGCAACGCGACCAACCGAAGGGTCACGAGTTCTCGGATGGAAGGCCGGCCGCGTCTTGGCGTAGTCTAATCCGGTTAACCGTGGAGGAGCTACGGTGGTCTCATGACAGACAACCGGGACGGAGTTTGTCATAATTATTGACCGCGGTCTCAGCGAGCGGCGCATTAGGGCGCTTTAGTGCGAATCAACGCTAATAAATTGCGGCGAGCGCTCTTAGCAGAAGGCTAAAGGCAGACAAGAGAGAACTTCGCAACGTAGCTTTTAATTTTTAAAAATATATACATATACATATAATAAAGATATTATGTATATTTTTTATTTTTTATTTATATATAAATTTAATTTATAATTATATTCTCGACATTTTTTTAAGTGGAATCTCATCCTATAAAGAGTAAAAATTGAATCTTGAAAAAGAATGGCTCAATTTTTAATCTTTAAGAGTAAGATTTTACTTTTCAAATTGAGATTTATTTACAAAATTTTAGAAACTAATTTTTTTATATTATCTTTATTTTACATTGTATATTATATATATATATATATATATATATATATATATATATGTGTGTATACATAAAACATAAATCGATAAAGATTCATTCTTGTTTGCTTTTGCTAACAAAGTATTAATGTTCCACTCATTGTTTGCATTCCTATCGAAGACCGGAATTCGTCGAGAAGAGGAGATTTCTCAGGAGCAGTGAAATGCTCGTTGCCCTATGACACTCGAATGACGATGCTATCAAAGCAGAGAGAATAGTTATAGGATCGGTGGATGATCGAAGGATACAGCCGTAGGGTGCTTTCACGCAGGCACGCCTGACAAGATGGCGTCCGCTCAACAACTCCCCCCTTTCGTGGGGGAAACGCCGAGGCGTATAATCTGGTGAAACAACGTTAGATTGATTCCTGACATTGACTGTTCATAACTTCAACCTTGTCTTCGTTGAATCGATCGCCTAATAGAAAGAGCTTGCAAAAAAATTGCAGTTGTAAAAATAAACCGTTCTTATCAATAACAATACGTAATTTGTTTAAAAAATGTTGAATTAAATTCGATAAAAAAGAAAAATGATGCATTTTATATTATATTCGAGTTTTTATTTTATCTTCCACAATTGACGAAATAAATAAAATTTGAAGCTGTAGAGAAATTGACTTTTTAAAGTTGCTAAAAAAAATCACTGAAATTGTAAAAAATAAAATAAAAAAATTTTCCGTTTAATCCTTTAAAAAAATCTACTAATACAAAATCTTACTCTCTAAAATTTTTTGACTGGAATCTCACTCTAAAGAGAGAAAATTAAGTTAATCTTAAAAAAGAGTGACTCAGTTTTCAATTTTTAAGAGTAAGATTTCACTCTTCAGAGTGAGATTTATTCTGAAAGTTTTAGAGTATAAGAGAATTTGAAAATATTTCATGCCTCCGTCATTTACATTTTTTTGTTTTGATCTCATTTTTGCATTTAACGCAATCAAGAGTAAAGATATCTAAACTGAATATGTTTCTGTTTTTTTCCATTAGCATTAGAAGATCAGAAACACGAAAGGACTGCTCGTGTCTTTTATCTAGAAAACCTTGTAGAAAGCTAACGAACATACCGTATACGTTTTATGTATCGACTATCGTAACGGGAAGATGTTGTAATAATTATCGTAAGATATTGGAATGCGATGCAGTGCTCCATTAAGGGATAAATATGCCGCGTATAGTCTTCTACGTCCGTGCACATTTGTGAGAATATGTATTCCGCTTGGAAATCGAGACTCGAAACTCGACACGACATCCGATACTGGGGAACGAACATTGCGGCCAGTGCTTACTACGAGATGCGTCTCGGTATCGTCGTTAATTATGCAATTAATTATCACCTAATTACCAGTATCTTCGCTCCGTAGCTCGTATCTACCGCGGCTCTCGGTTATGCCATTACACGAGCAAACTTTCTCTAACGAACGAAATATAAACGGAGCAATCAACGATTCTGCGAAAGCACGAAATGCACCCCGAAACGCATCTGAAATCACCCTCGAAAAAAATCTTTTCATCCTAAACAGCAAACAATTCTCTCTATTTTCCAACACGATCAATTTAATTCTTGAGTGTTATACTACGGGAATGATATATTCTTTATAATATTTTTATGAAAATTATAAGCATTCAAATTGGGTTAGATATGATATACAACTCAACTCGATTGTTTATAACTTTCATAAAAATGAATTGTAAAAATGAATTATAAAGAATGTATTGTTTCTGTCCTGTGGAACAATGTATAAAGAATATACATATAAAGAATTATTTTTAATCGAAATACTAGACATTGGCTGTGTTCAGCAGAAAAAGCAGCTTTGTAACTGTTGTAAATTTCTTTAATATAATTGGTTATATATACATTTAGATCCAATGAGGAATTAAGGATAAGAACCATAAAGAATTTAACATGATTATTAAGGAATAACGATATCAAGCAAATGTGTGTGTCTTTATTAATAGAAAAATTATAAGCAATGAAAAAAGAAAGTCGAGTATTCATCAAAGCATCGAAGGGTTAATCAAGCTAAGCAGCCTAGAAACATTCAGTTTCAAAATCAACATATCGGAGATCTCTGAATTGACAAACTCGCTTCGATCCTATGCACGAAGTATTACATCCCCGACAAATAGCGGTGATCTTTTGGTTTATATTAAACAATTTAATGTTAAACAATATTAAGCGCGCGTTCGCCGTTCGGAAAACTTATCTGGTTATCGCCCGATATAAAATGCCGCGTTGCGAGCCTATTTACTCGTCATGCAGATGACCAGTAGCAAACTCCAGCCTTCTTTTTCCTTCAGGCCGAGTTTCATTACGGCGATAAATTACGGGATGGCGAGGTGAGGGACTTTCGAATGGCCGAAGCGAGATCCTTTTATGTTGGACATGTAAATGTCCGCGGTATGTATATGCGTGTTGGTATACAAGCGTATTAAAATTGCAGTTGCAGTTGTCCTAGTGTGACTTTTCATTATTTAATACAGTTTGTAACGAGAAAAATTATCTTACAAAGACACAAGAACATGTTCAGCTTATAAAGAAATTTTGATAAGTGAAACTTTGTTAGTACACAACATGAATAATCATAGGAGACATTAAGTCGCTTTGGATGTGGGACGCCAATCTAGAATTATTTCGAATATTATTCAAAATAAAAGATTTTTGAAAATTTTTAGTGCTTGGTTACTTCGATAATGTTGGACGTTTTAAAAATATATATCTTTTTCTGTTATATTTCATGTGTTATTTCAAATTATTTTTATTTTACATACAGAATAATAATATTATTTTAAAAAATTTTACAAGTTTATTATATGTATTATCTGAAGCAAGTATTAAAAGTACTCTTACTTAGTTTTTAAATTTTTTTAATTTTTAAAAAGTTTCAATTTTAATTTCTTTGTCTTCAAGAATTTCTGCTATCAAATAATATTCATTGTATTTGATTTTTTTAAATAATTAGACAATTTAAAATACTTAAGAAGGACGCGGAATTGTCATCATTAAATATTAGTTAACATTTGAAATATGTGAGAGTAGAATTAAAGAGATAAACTCTTGAAAACATATTTATTAAGAAATGCTCAAATATTTAATAAATAATTTTCAGAAATCGATGTGGAATAAATTGTAGATCAATCATTGATATTTCTTTCTCCTAAATCCTGAAATTGTTTCATCGTACGGTCATAAATTTTACATAAAGTATAAAATTTAATGTCGTGATAAAATAATAACATTAAAGCAAAAACCATTTTAATATTTTTAAGAAAATTATAAAATTGAGATTCCTAATTAGTTCTATATAGTGACGTTCATCTTATGTATTTGACTCCAGGGAACATTATCACATTTCTAGATCTCTTGTCACTCAAGCGGAACGAAACTGTGTATTTGAGTCCAATTAGTAATTAAGATTAAAATGACACGATCGTTATTCTATTTGTTACAGCAAACACCTAATGATCGTAACAACACTGGTCATTATCGTGATCGATAAACTATGTACTTAATGAATTCAAAACTTCTTGTAATATATATTAATAACTTATCTGCGTTTCTTCTAAAATCTTCAGAAAGATTTTATATAATTATTCCAAAGTTTCATAATTGCGATTTATTTATATGTACAAACCGGTAGGATAAAACTCTGTACTCAAATGACATAAAGAACTAGTCTAAAACTGTTGATTTTAATATATATCTATATGGAAAGAATATATATTGACAACATTAGTCAAGAGCAATCTAATTGAAAATAATTCTATTAATTCAATTAATAAAACATTAATGAAACAAATAACAATTGAAACATAATTTAGAGCATGACTATTTTACATAGGGTATTTACTTTATTAATACTCTCATTGAATTAACAAGATATTTTTAATTAGACTGCTCTTGGTCAATACTATTAATACAACATCATTTTTTTCATCTATATTGTCATAATAAAAAAAAATAAATAAATTAGATACAATATAAAATATATCAAATTGGAGTTCCTAAATAATTATCCAACGATTTATTATCCAACGCAGTGAAAAGGTTACCACGCAGTGAAGTTTATTACTGTAAAAAAAGACATTCGGAATATTGTAGATTGAGTAGTACGTTATCTTTACTATTATCTCAGCTCTGGTTAAAACATTCCTTTCATGTTTTTGCAATTTTATATCTAGTTTTTCTTTTAACAGACAAGGAAAAAGGAAAGTTCCAGAGTGGATTGAAACGTTTAATATCTTTCTTAACATTTATTTTCTTAACATTTAATATTTATCTCAACTCTCAACCCTGACTGACTTCACTCTCTCGTTTTTACGATTTTACAATCGAGTCTATTTTTTAGTAGAGCCAAATCAGAGCAGTTCGAGGAAAATATTAGCTACCGTGCTAACATGTTTACGCACTCGCGAGGTGTCACATCTCGTTGAAAAAATACTCGAGCGTCGTCCACATCGGCGGTTGTCCTGTCGCGCGAGACGCCAGGCCGTGAAACGGACGGCCGGAGCGGCTGGATTTATGGATCGCGCTGGGCGCTTTGCCGGGGAGTTCCTTCGATTAACCCTGGCCTCTGCTTAACCGGGCGGCCCCGGCTACGCCTCGCAACTCTGCATTGTGCATCGCAGAAGTCTGAACCCTGACGCGGCACGATGGATAATTTATTAGCCGTCGACGATATTAACTCGGATCAAATTATACTCCGAGTTCCGAGACCCGCGGACGCGGACTGAAATGCCTAATTTCACGTAATTCCGACCGAGTACATCTCTAGCATTTTTGGCTTTTTACAGCCGCGGCACATCCCGAGAGCTGAGAACAGCTGCGAAAGAATGTGAGGCTCATTTAACATCGCGCAAAATAGTATTTATGCGCGCTTTAATAAATTTTCTTGATTACCTTTCCACCGTTTTGCGCGATTTAATCCCGTGAATTCAACGCTCGCGCGAAACGGGGTGCAATCCGCTTGATGCTACAAATGCAGTGTAATTTTTTAATATTTGATCAATCGGAAGAAAGAATTTCAAACTTGACGACCAATATAATTTGTGCCGTAATTTCCAGCTTCAGTTCATGATTGCGTTTCAAGTCTGCAGCAATTTATTTATAGAATTGAAAAATGTATTGCAAAATTGAAATGTGAACATTATCGAGCACCGAGATCTGCTTTGATTAAAAATATACTAAGATTATCTATGTTATTTGACTTATTCTTATCGATCTAAATTTTATTTATAATTAAAAAAAGTTTTACAGATTGAGCAATTAAAGAAAACGCTTCAAAGCATTTGTAGCATCAAGCGAACCGTAACTACAATCTCTTAGCATAAGCTAACGGCATAGCCGTTACCTTGCCAACAAAAACTCGAAATAATACGCAGTGATACCTTTTTAGCCCAATAATTTTACCCGCAATACGATTACGATCATTAATCGAGGCAATTAGCAACATTGCCGGTTAAATGTCAAAACGACGGTGCCCTGCCCGCCATGATAACGCGGAATGCAGCCCGCATTAGCCTCGCCAACGTCATTTCTGATTTTTCAGAGCGTCGTTATTCACCGTATAACGTTATTCGCATTTCTCGATCTTCGAGTCTTCTATTTCAAGCTGACAAAACTTTATTTTTAAAAGTGGTTCATTATGTTGGTGGAAGTTATTATCTGCGAGGAAATTACTCGCGCTTATTTATTAATCAAAGGAAGCTATTGGCTTTTTCTCTCAAGGAATATACTTGGAACTTGTAACTGCGATTTTATATAATCTCATGTATTATTAATTATCATGTTTTGCTATTTTAAAAGCGGGCTCGCGTTCGTTTGGGATACGCTATGTGAAAGAAAGAGTGCGTTTTACGTTTCACACGATGCTCGCGATGCTTATTATAAAGCCGTAACGCATAAAACAAGAGGCCGTTCTGACTTTTACGACTCGTTATTTCGCTGAGAAATTATCAGGCAAATACTATGCGCCCTTCGATCGTTCATTTTTGCATCAACGTCTTGATAATTCAATTACGAGCTTAGCGCTTGTCAAAAGGAGATTTGTCAAGTGTCAACTGAATTGCTGTAAAATCAAAGCAGCTAAAAAAATTAACACTAAAATTAAATACTAATATTTTTTACTTATTAAAAAAGATTAGGCGAATAATTACTATGAAATAAAGAGTGATGTGAAAATGAAATATTTTATTAACAGGAAATATTGACAAATGAAATGTTTCAGAATTCTATGTATATTTTACACAAAAAATATAATTATATTAATCGAAAAAATAAATTTATCATCACGCATGATTCAGAATCTATTTGAAATTTCCATAGAAAGAAATGATGGATTTGTCATACTAATCGGTTTAAAAAAATTCCCTTTTTTATCCGTTTTCAATGGCTAGAGGCTATCCTGATTACAGAAATTCAATTAGCCGAACGTGTAACATAACTATGGTCGATATTCCGATTATGAAGCCCATTTTCCGAGGTTCCTCGGCATATTACAAATCGTTCGGTCCCGAAAGGGCAGAAAAGTCAGATTTGTTCGTTCGCACGTTCGCGATATATCGTTATTAATATAATGGCGGTTGGAGGAGCGGAATATATCGCGTGACTACCAGAGGAGTCGGTTGCATCGCCGAGATTTTTACTAGTTGCGCCGCTACAACTTTGTGAGCAAGTAACTTGTACCGGCCGTAATTCTGCGTGTGTTGGGCCTCGCGTTATTAGCGTCCATCGACTGGTTCTTCGTGGCTGGCGGACCGGTTCGGTATTTAAAAAAGCGGATAACTCGTTATCAGTCGAGTTTCGTGATCGGTGTGCGACTTTTTCAAATGCAGCCCTCCGACAGCTCGCGATATCGAACGGAAGGTCGGGCAGAAACATCTGTGATGCTGTAAGCTTTAAGCTGTGTGTACCCATAATATGTAATCATGTATAATTTCAGCATAAAGATGTTAAAGAGAATTGATTACCTTGCCCTTCGTATCTATTTGTAAAAAGTGCCTCTTTTTAATACGTTTCATGCTGAATTTATTAATAACAAACACAAGTCGCTATACATTTATAGAGCGAAATTTTCTACACTAAGAGAAAAGGTATTTATGACTACAATTGCATGGTAAAATATTATGGTTAGGAGATTCTTTTTTATAGCTATTATTACTACAATTAGTAATAATATATTAGTAATAATAATTATATTCATAGTTCTGTATATTAAACAAATGTATAGTTGTGTGTGAAAATATATATTCTTATAACAGTAATATTTTACATACAATTATAGTCATAAATATTAAAAAAATTTCTCTCAGTATAACGTTAGGTTCGATAATTACAACTTAAGAAACACACCAGTTAAAAGAAAGTGAAAATTATTTTATTTCTTTTGACGCCAAAGTCGAAATGATAGTTTTTAGTTACAATTGACTGTTTATCGACTTTAAGAATCAAAATAAAGTCAATTTGATTTTTTGTTGATTTTTGATATGTTCTTGAGTAATTCTATTCCCCGATTATAAATTGGATGCCTTCCAATGAGAGACACATGACACGATGCATCATTACATCATTGTTGTTTGCCAATGTTAAACAAGAATGAAATAATTATTGTATTGTATTGAGTTTCTTGTTGGAAGACATCCATTATTAACTATATATTATCCAGTAATATTATTAATATTGGATTTCCCCAAAGGAGATTCGGATTTAGAAGGATTCTTATATCACATTGATCGCAAATTGAGTTCTTCTAGAAGATGAAGAAAAAGCGTATCGATCGCGCATCGAACATCAAAAGAATCGCAGAAGCATAAACTCACGGAACAGTATCAGTCAAATCAGTCTAAATAATCCATCTGATTTAGCGCCGCGAAATGTTTAGCGCCGCTCGCATCGCGGATCCATTTTTATAACGGATTCGATAGGACCAGTCAGTACTCGGCCAAGGCTGGTCCAATCCTGGCGCTCAGCTGTTCGTTGCGCCTGTAGGGCAACACGAAACCGGTGGATGCGGGAGAGAAAAAAAAAAAAGAAAGATGCAAGAAAGAAGAGAAAAAGATCGGAGCTTGCACCTGCCGTGACGCGGTCGTACAAGGCCGATTCGGTCTCGAAGAAACTCGAGGCAGAGAGAAGACGATAAACAGGATTCGAGTCTTGCCTTAAGCGGCGTCTCCCCGTTGAAATTATCCATGTATCCCCTCGTTTTCGGGGACAACCCTCATTGTCGCATAGATAACGCGACGATCGTCGCATAGATAATGCGACGAAAGATCTTTTTCTCCATTTTTCCGCCTGCCTGGCGATGCTTATATATAGGCATATATATGCTAATTATGTATCGTTATGAAATATTAAATATGAAGTTTGATTAGATATAGGTAATTGAAAAGCACAGACGACATGAACGAAGAATAACAAATTTCAAAGTACTGGAAGGTGTGTATTCTGGTATACACGATTTTCTGATAAGTTAGAGTCTTTTTAATTGTGTCTCAAATTTAATTCATAATTGAAAAGTATCCTGTGTACTAGAATACACAGTTCCTGATAGGTTGAAATCTGTTCCTATCGCCTATTTCTATTCCCTGTTTCTATTGCCTATGATTTTCAATTGTGTCTCATGCTTCATAGGCCTTCTACGATAAGCCGTTAGTCATAAATCAGAAGTCAGAAGTTAAAAATTGACAACTGTGTGGTCAATTTTTAATTTTCGATTTCTGATTTATGATAGCTTATTGTAGAAAACTTGACATGTCGATTCCCTTTATTTTCAGAAAATAAATTTCCCAAGTAAAACCCATAGGATTTTAAAGGCAATGTATAATTGTTTTGCGATATACTGTCAATTTTGGTAACAACAACAAATATTTTCTTAAACATCCTTTGATATTGAATTAATCCATTAAGGGCCGGTTGTTCCATCTCTAGTTAAACTGTGAGAACTAATTTAATTATTGGATAAACAAAAGAGTAAAAGAGAAAACATAAGAGAGTAAGAGAATAAGACAGCGAGCTGACGTTTATCGAGAAAGGTAAAACAACCCAGTTTATATCATGTTATTTTTTCGAAAACTTGTTAGATGATTTATAATTCGCGTCGGATAGAATTCTATTTATAATTTTATCTATATATGTTACATGGATGTTTTAGTTTTTCAAATGCTCTTTATATTATGCATCATATAAAGTTATAAATAAAACGTCAATCTAAAATGAGATTAAGTTTATGAGCTTAAAGTCTTAGAATTTATAGATAATAATGAGAAGATATTCACGGAAAATTTCTCTTCGATCGCGATCTTCCTCCACAAATAGATTACGCAGATATCCATGCACATTCGGGTTACGTGAATACAAATAGCGTGCAGCACAGCGAGTGTCGCGTAAACTTATTAGCGACTGGTTGCGATAAACGTGTAATCGCGATAATTTATTTTAGCAGGAGAAAAACAAGCCGTGCAAAGTGAAAATTAAAATATCGCGATGTTTTTCGTCGATCGGCCGGTTCTGCAAATTTATTGGACTTCTTGCGACGCGCAGACCGGCACGGCCGGGGACCGGTCCAATAACAATATTAACGTCGGCTCGACCGGCGGCGAACGCGAGCTTATACGGAACACACCACTTACGGGAACAACACTAGTTCCACACTCGCGGTGTAAGCAGTTAACCGTGTAATGTCAACGCCCACCGAGAGAGCCCGACTGATTTTGGAATGCGTAATGCTGCGTAACGCGCGTTCGCTCGCGTTCGCGGATCCACTCGCCGCGAAAAGCCATCGCGGAAAAACATCAAACCGATAATTAACACGTAATCATGCCGTAAGGTGGAAAGCAATTTGTATACGCACGAACGGTGACAGCGTACCGTTAGCGCAGTAGATCTGTCCGCTTAATCGTCTGTAACCAAATCGGAAGCGAGAGGCGGCGATCGTAGCCACTTGATCGACGACGCGTACAGGATGATTCTCAAAGGAACACTTTGTACACGCCGTGACTTCTTCTTCTTCTGCTCCTCAGAATGGTTTCCAACTCACGTACACAGGTCTCACAGTATCAGACTTATCTTTGGGTCAAATAACAGCGAAATTGTCTTTTTAGGAAGAAGGGAAGCTGCACTTCTTATAATAAACGCTATTTCTTCTAACTTCTATAGCAAACGATCCACTGTGATTTCGAAGCAATGAAGTTCGAAATCGTAGAGGTTCGTCTCTTCTATTTGTCGACCTGAGGAAAAAACGAGCTCTTTGGAAGAAAGACTGATTCAATTACATCAAATTTAAAACTAAATATTTAAACTGTTCGAGCTAATGAACTAGACTAAACATTTTATAGCAATAGAAGTAGCAAATCATTATTCGTTATTATGTCAGTAATTGAAAAAGGAGGGAAGCGCTCCAATTTGATAAAAGACTTATATCCGTTTCTACCAACTTGGATTAATTTTAACTTACTCCTCATCTTTTTCTTAGAACTAGACTGAAAGAAAAGATTGGCTGAATATGGCATAGTATTTTTAATTGGTTGCAGCAGCTAATTTTTGGTTGCATTAGTCTATTAAAATTCTATACACTGACATTTCGGATAGGCTGATACCTAAAAAAAATTGGCTGCTGTAACCAAAAATTAGCTGCTGCAGCCAGTTAAAAATACTATGCCATATTTTACCGTCTAATTTGCTGGAGCAACCAATCTTTTCTTTCAGTGTAGTTGTACCGAGATTTATTAAAAATAAACTACATTAGTAGAAACGGGCATTAGTCGATCAATGTGTAGTTAGAGTTACATGCCATGACAACGGTATTTACGATTGTGTCCTACGCGAGAGGCCGCCCGCTTCTTGGGTGGCTCCTCAGCTCCCCAGGGGGTGCCTCTCGCCCCCTTAATCTTCTCTCTCTTCCTCGAGAAAACGCCGCGACATGACGT
Organism: Acromyrmex echinatior; assembly: GCF_024713525.1. NCBI lineage: Eukaryota > Metazoa > Arthropoda > Insecta > Hymenoptera > Formicidae > Acromyrmex > Acromyrmex echinatior. The sequence goes on from NC_141869.1 coordinate 2,020,923, forward strand.
ATCTCAATGGTATCATCCGCGCCCGCAGATCGCGTCCTCGCATGCTCTCGATCCTCTCAATCGAGACGAAATTATTTTTAGATACACGACGTTCTAGCGTCAATCTGCGGGTGATCGTCTCATCCAACTTTATAAGAGACGTAATTAACTTTCCTCTCGCTTACGTCGCAGATTATGTAGGGGGAGGAGGAGCCGTTTTATTTCAATGATCCTACCGTCATATCATCATATTCCGTCTGATCATCCATGGAGGGCATCCAGATTTAATCTATCGGCGCGGGAGAAGGGAAAAAAAGGGCCCTCTGATAAATCCAATCAGATCGGCTGTCGACGTGCACGGGGGCTTTTTTCTCATCTTCCAGTTCCAGTCTCGGTGTAAACTAGTTTTGTGAGACGGGTAAAGAGGGAGGAGTGTGCATCCTTCAGTGATCACATAATCGTACGTTCACCTCCTGGGGGCCTTCCACCTTCTCTCTCTCCCTCTTCCTCCTCTTCCTCCTCCTCCTCAAGCTTCTTCTCTCGTTTCTTCATCTTCTTCTTCTTCGCCTTCTTGATCTTCTTCTTCTTCTTCTTCTTCTTCTTCTTCTTCTTCTTCACCTTAGTCATCTTCGTCTTCTTTCCTCCTTTTCCTCTTTCTCTCCCTTTTCGTCGACCTTCGTCGAGTTTCTATCTCGCCATGCCAATCTACTATCGAGCATTCTTCTAAGGTCGATCGAGTCGTCCCTCCCGCTCCGATGTGGCTACCTTACACGATGCTGCTTCGTTCAAAGCGACTCGCGTTTGCACGATGTTGCGGTCGTCGGATTATCTATGTACGTCTCTTTTTCCATCTGCTTATTTGTCCTCGTATAAAAAGCACAAGCGTAGCTCTCGCGTTTCTTCCGAGGCAATCTTCCTGCATATTTGATACTTTGAATTTATAAAGGATGGAAGAATATTTTCATTAAATATACAAAATGATAGAATTTCGTTGATCCTAACGGGGGAGGGGCGTGCCGTTCGTTTCTATCTTTTATTCCCGTTTCTATTCTTTTTTTTTTTTCGAATGCACATAACGGATCATAACTGCAACCGCCGCTCATGCTGCAGCTACGCGCACGTTATCGATGGAATTTCGTGGGACGGTCCGCGTGATTCCTCCGTTCGGAACGAGCATGTAGTAGTAACACAGTTGCTTAATAAACGACGTCGACACGTTCGAATTAGCAATGAATACAGGCTAACGTAATCGTGTATTGCGATGGGACGCGATGTATTCGCAGAATGCGGCCGCGAACTGTCTTATCCGGAATACGAAGTGCGACGAAGTGCGACGGTGATGGTAAGGTCTGTTTTTAACAGATTAGCATTGCATTAATTCTTCCCATTTCTTCCCATTTATAGGACAAAATCTTTTTAATCTTTTTTGTTTTTTTCTCCATGTACACTGTTAGAAATGTTTGTGAATTTACAATACTCTTACGATAAAAATATGCAGTAAATTTACAAACCATGTAACGTTTCGTTGTGACTTCACAATATTTGCAGAGTTACAATAGCAATTTGTTGTGAATTTACAGAATTGATGCGCCGCGCATTAGAAATTTGCATATATATTTTATCACAAAATGTTATTGTAATTTCATAATATAACTGTTTAAATTTACAGCACATTTTTGTTGGATTTTAAATTCTAATACGTCTGGAAGTTTACAATAGAAATTTCTTACAATGTATATAATCTGTATGTATAAAAAAAAATGAAAAGATGTTTCATATGGAGAAAAAATTTAAAAAATGTCCTACACTGAAAGAAAAAATTGGCTGCTGTAGCAATTTAGATAATAAAATGTGGTATAACATTTTTAATTAGCTGCTGCAGTCAATTAAAAATGTTATGCCATATTCAGCTAATCTTTTCTTTCAGTGTAAATAGGACGGTGAAAAGAAATGTTAATTAATATTTAATTGCCAGGTTTCAGATATTATTTTACTTTTAAATGTCGTTTTAATCTAGTAAATCTATACTGAGCGCTAAGCACTTACATGTAAGCATTCACTGATATACCTCGAGAAATTTAGTTCGTTATTTAATATGCCCCGAATGGAAAAAGGTTGAAAAACGCTCCTCTAGAATATCCTTCTTAAAGATAATAAGGCTTTTTTCCTTATTATAGCCATTGAATCGCAGATCGCCATAAAGGAGAAATCGAATGCGAATTTATTTCTTGCTTTCGCTTATACATCAAGATAAATCGGTTTTTTTCGTTATACGCCATCATTCGCGTTCGACAGCATAGACTGCAAAATACACAGAGAATTCCGTTTTTTTTTTATTTATTATCTTACATTAGTTGCAAATGTTGAAGTAACTCAATCTGCATGTGTTGAACATTTCCAACGCAAATAAACTTTATGACAGATTGATTATAAATTTATATTGCCAATTCTCTCTCTCTCTCTCTCTCTCAGGAGTCGAAAAAAAAAGAATACGTTACGCCGATCTGTACTTACATATATCGAATATATGTATCGTGAGGCACACGAAGAAACAGATTTATTCCGATGTGTGGTACGAGGAGGAAAAAAAAAGATTCGTACAATATCTCGTTTCTGACGTAATTCAATATGCATATAGGAAATGGGAGGCCTCGAGGCATTTGCGACGGCCAGCGCGCATAATTTCTAAGTCTCCCGATTCGGATCTGAGGTGTCAAAACGTTCGGTTCGTTCGGCTCTCTTCGTGGCGGATTATACGGCTAACGGCGAGCGAATGCTCGGCTATATTCCGTTCGCGGTTCCGTGAATGGAGGCGAAACACGCGCTTGGCTGGTTCACGTGGGGCCAACGCGGGCCGTTGGCGGGTCCCGACAGGTGCTTATTGATGGAGATAAGGCCGCTGGTTACCGAACGGCGGCGTTGCTTCATCGTGCCACGCCGGGCCGCGCTATGCGATGGATCGTTACGGCAATCTCCGCGATTAAGCAAGAGCAATTATCGATGGTTGTCGCTTAAAACGCGATTAATCGAATTGATTTGGGGGAGTGATCGTGCAAACGCCGCGATCTCGCCGCGGCTCCGCGTTTCTGCTCCGCCTTGAATTCTTTCCAGTTTCGCCCGCCGGTTTTTCGACCGATAATCTCGCCTCCGATATAATTATCGTTGCCGAGCCACTGGCCGGTGGATTGCCACACGCCTTTTAACTCGGAAACCGTGCGCGGGAGGATATGGGGTGAGATCGTGCTACCGATACATCCGCAGAGGGAAAAGGATAGGTAAAGAAAGAGGGAATTTAAAGAGAGAGAGAGAACCAGACTGGATATCGCAAGTTTCTGTTTCTTCTACGATAGCGAGACGAGTGGCGAAAGAGCTCGCTCGCCATTCGAACGAGTGGAACCGTAAGGTTCACTTGATCGCGAAACTATCGCGTGAGGTGTGCATAGTCCGAGTCACTGGAATGCATGGCGCGGGTTACCCGCGCGTTATCCCGGTGCTTTAATGCGCGGTTTCACGCGTAATGGCGCAATGAACTTGTATCAATCCGCACACGCGAGCTTTGCATGAGCTTCGCCGTTACCTCAGGCCAATGCTCAAAAGAGAGCGATATACGTGACAAAATAACAATTATTCCTTTAACATTGTAAACCTTTAGACCCCCGGTTCTGCCAACGATTGTGTTATAGCTCTAACCTCGGTTTTATTTATTCTTTACCTTTTTCTATTTCTAATAATTTAATCATCTTTATTTAAAAAAATATTTAGAATTATTATAGTCCATTTCAAAACGTCTGACAAGCAAGAACTGTTTTATTATACATGATGACACAGTTATTGACTTTGATTTTAATTCAATAGACTATTCTATATAAATTAATAATATATTAGAATAGTCTATTTTATTAGAATAGTATATTTTTGAAGGAAATCTTGATCGAACTGTCGTATATTTTTTATAAAATCGTTCACTGAGCTAGATTGTCGATAACAACTAAGGATTAGTCAAACACTCTTTTATAATTCGGACTTCAAACTTCTGACTAGATACTTTCGATCTGTAACATCTAAATGAAGAAATAAATATGTAAGATTAGCCTAGGGCGATAATTTATATTGTATTATTGTAAATTCGTTGACTTAAGGGGTTATTTAAAAATGTTGTTATGTATTTCACTGAGGAAGATTTTGTAAGTCGAAGTGTTTGGAAAACTTTTTAGCATTGTACTATTTAATTAAAAAACGATTTGTATTTTATAAATAACTATAATGACTCGTTTAAAAAGTCTTGACTTATTAATTATATTGCGTTGCATGTACACGAGTCTATTTTTCTATGTAGAATTATTATAATCGACTATTGTTTACCGCCTCGAATTCCAAAATCCCTTGACTGGTATCAGGTATAAATTTTGATTAAAAAGTGAGGAGTCCTACAATCTAATTAATTTAATTTATTGTTATCATTTTTATCTGTTTTTCTAAAATCATTTAAACGGAGATTAAAGTCAGTCTTACATTGTGAAATAAAGTCTTAATCTTATCACGCAAATGCATAAAAAACGCTTCATCTCCCTTTTAGTGAATGATGATACTTAAACATTACGCGAGAAAAAGTATTGTTATTTAATAGGTGCATTAGATTACAAACAATTATGTCGCTAAAAATTGTAAACAGGGAAAACTTTCTTAAGGCTAATCTACAATGTGTTCTTTGCTTTCTGCTTCTTACTTTCTATCGCTTTCTATCTCTTGCCTTTTTTCCTCTTATCCCGTTTCTTCATTTGCTCGAAATAAAAGTTAAGAAACTTCGAAAGAAACGAGAAACGTGATATCGTTACGATAAAACTCAAATAGGGAAAAAAGACAAAAGGTGTAAAGAGTAAGAAACAGAAAGCAAAGAGCACATTGTACATTAACCTTTGTGCCCCGTGATAAAACTGTATCCGAGCCGCTCAATTATAACTCATAGCCATGTGTCACGAGGCCGCATACTTCCGTTAAGAGTTAATTAATTTACGAATGCATGAGGAATTACATAAGCCGTAAGGTTGCGCTGCAGATCGGAAGGGTTACGACGAAAGAGATATATAACCGTTTGACAAAGACAAGACAGGAACGCTATCGCCGCATGCGCGCAGCGAGCATAACCGCGCGTTTGCTACAACAGATCGATCATCGTGACATACCGTCGGGGCAGGGCATCGCTCGTGTTCGTAGCTCTTCGAGGGATTTTCGGGCGAGAGGGGGAGGGGGGAGGGGGGGGACCTCCTACGACGAAATCGCATCCCACGACATTCATCTCAACAAGGAGCAAGGGTGGAAAGTTTAACAAGGAATTCTCTCAAACAAGAAAAAGAGAGGAGCAGAAGTGCATTTTTTTTTTTAAATTATGTGACACAAGCTCAAAATGTCCAATCCTAACATGTTAATTTCATAATTATCACACACAATATGCTGATTTTTTTATACAAAAAATGAATTACGTACGGAAATTATTACAATAGTTAAATATTAAGGGTATAATATACGCGGTATAATATATCGCTTATCTATTATTCCAACAATGACGCAACTCAAGAAAACAAAGTTTTGCAGAAAATAAATTTGAATGTCTCGAACCATTAAAATTTTGTAATATTAATTGGAAATGCAATTTCGATTAATCTTAACTAATCCTAAAAAAAAAAAAGAAAATTTTTAAGTATTTTCTTTTTTCTTTGTTTTCAATCTTTTTCTGTAAACTCAATTTCAAAATAACTATTTTTTATTATGTTGTTATAGCAAATGAACGACATATCATATATATGTATAAGCATATAATAGCCCGTAAAAATCCAGGCATTCTTTAATTCGTACGACCCGTTATCGAACACCACCGGGGGACGGGTGTTACTCTCGAACAGGCGAGGAAGCGGGATAACACGGCAAACGGGGATACGTTATCAGCGTATACGTATAGAAAGTACGCAAAGTTATTGCGCAGCCAAGTAGTTAAGCTATGCTCTAAATCGTGGTATTTGAGACCGGTGGGTCCATCGAAGCGGCTCGGCTCCTGGCACGGCTCTCGAGTCTCGAATCTCGCGTGGTCTCTCGCGGATACCCGTCGTGGTATCCCCGTTGCCGCGTTGCCGTTGCGCTGTGCCTTGCGAGCCAGCTACTCCAATCGAGACGCGCCGCTTTTCGCTTACAATCGCGGGAGGAGGAGCGCAAGTAGGTGGAGAAAGAGTTGTGAAACCGAGCGTAGAACTTCTACGCGAGCGTAGGTTGTTGCCGCGACGACTCGTTAGGTCGGCGGAGAAGCGACCGAGTCGCCACGAAAGTTATTGCCGCAGTTAACTCCATAACCAGGCGAGTTCGGCGTTGTGTCGCGCATTGCATGCCAATGTTACCGCGATAACGAGCTCGCGTGGCGTAAAATTCCTCTCGCGGATCCGAATCGTTCTCCGATCAGTCCGTTCGAAATGAAATAATCTAAGGAACATGAGAAGTGTTTCCTGAATTTCTTCCTCCTGGATTGGTCGAATTATTAGGTGTTGGAATTAATTCGTAGCGTTTTACAAGTGATGGGAAGTACTTTCATTAATGTATTTTTTAATGCTCATGTGAAATAAATAACATTCTTTCATTAAAAACGCTACGAATTAATTCCAACACCTAATATATGTATTGATGTGCTTTTTCTTGGGTTATTTCGCTTTAAAAGCTCGCTGCTATTGAAATTCAAGTGATTTTTAGATATTTACCGAATCAAACACTACACTTTTAGTGTTTCAACTCTTGAAAGAATGCAAGGAGAATGCGTCGAGTTTTTATCAGTTAAAAAAGGAGAGAGTAAGAAATCGATATTTAATTAGCGGTCTGAAACAAAGTCTCATCAAGCGCTCGACTATTTACAAAAATATTATTTGATCTCTAAAACTTTTATGCTCGTTTCTACCAATGTAGATTAATTTAAATCTCTCAGCTCAACTTATTCTTCATCTTTTTCTAATCTTTAGAAGTAAGAGTTTAAAGCCTATAACGGTCGAAGCTGGATGCTTAAATAATTTTTATGTGAATTTATACACTAAATATGTAGTCATTTAAAGTCTGCGCGCCGAATTGATTTTTCGAACTTATAAACGCAATTAAACTACTTATAGTAATATTACAAATTAAATTGATAAGCAATTTTATAATTTGATGCTCAATCAGGCATTCCATTAAAAAGATATAAATATGTTGAAAAACTGTGAATAAATTTATATAGCCGTTATAAACTTTTAAATTCTTACTTGTTGTATATTCACATTCTTAATAAATCGTCTATTATCGCTAATCTTTAGAATTAGGAAGAGTGAGTTGAATCGAGATGTTAAAGTTAATCAATATTGATAAAAAATGGACATTAAAGTGAACGTCTAAAGAGTGAAATTTCACTCTTAAGTATTAAAGTAAAAATTGAGCCACTCTTTTTCCGAAGACTGGCTCAATTTTCACTCTTTAAAGTGAGATTCCACTCCAAAGAATCTAAAGAGTACGAAAATCAATTGTGTACAGAGAATAATTTGAACGAGAGAAAGAGAGAAGCGAAACCCGAGATCTCTGGCAACAAAGTCGTACCACCAAGTTATTGCCGCAGTTAACTCGATAACCGACCAACTCGCGATCGTCCTACCTCGACAGGATTAAGAGCGCGTGAGGTCGGGATCGCCGAGAGGTCTGTATTCTAGAAGGAGTTTGAAGTTTATCGCCGTCTTCGTAATGACTGTACTTGGCGTTTCATGAACTCGCACCGCGTGTGGCGGAAGTATCTAAAATCGAATACCTCATTTGAAACCAGTTTCGCCAAGGAAGAATCGATCCTAAGCTCATCGAAGAATTTGAAGATGGCAGGTAGCCGTCTTTCGCGTGTCATTCTTAATTCCGACTTCCATGTTCTTACATTTGCTCTTTTCCGCGTACCGCGCGTCACAATCCGTTGAAAAACGGATCTCCGCTTCATCCCTCGGAATTTTTGCCGCGCAATTTTTGTCCTCGTGGATAACAGCATAATACGACGAAGAAAGACATCAGTACACTTCCCGTCGTAGTTTGAAGACCGATAACGCATGTAAGGCAACGATAATTAAACGAGTTTTTGTCAGGAGATAATAACACAAAATCATGCTGACGATAGCCATCATGGCTATTAAGAACGACGAGCTCATGAAAAAAAAATTTGCTTTTTCATTAAAACAGTATCCCGTAAAACAATGGCAGGGTTGCGTTTCTTGCTATCGGGGAATTATCCGGAGAAAAAAATAGCGGGACGCGGACAGCCGCCGGGGGTGCACACGTTATTTTGCGAGAGGGTGTCACGGATGGGGAAATAAACATGTAACGTCACGATCGATCCGCAGATTAAAACGTCCAAAAAGTATTTAATTAAAAACATTTCATTATTCTGTAGCCGCGGTCTTTGTTACTATGTTTTTTACATGAGAGACAAAGGAGAGATAAAGCAATTTTTTAAATATATTTAGATCAATTGGATGCACTCAGTACGTATTGATGCACATCAAAGCCGTCGTTTACACAAACTGAAAAAATGTGTATTTAATGTAAATATAAAAGCGGATTAAATTGAACATGAAATTCTCAATAAATTTTATTGTGCTGTAAAATCTGTATTATATGCAAATATGTATATATATTTAATTATGAAATGCAGATTTTACAGCACAATAAAATATATAAGAATAATTAAATGTATGAGAAATATTTGTATTTCACTTTTACACAGATAAAATCGCGTTCAACGGCTTTAGTATGCGTTAGTACGCTAATAGTTCGAAATCCAGTCGGGGGGAGAGAGTTCGGTGTAGATTGCAACTTACCAGCGGTGTTCCTGTGCACGCGTCGAAGTCTCTAGGAACGTTCCCTTCTCGGCGAAGGTGGCGCGAGGTCCATTCTTGTTCGCGTGTGCCTCTACTTCTTCGGAACAATGTTGTGCTTTATTCTTTCACGTGTCACTCTTGTTTCTCCAGCATCTCGCTTGCGAATTCTTAATACCTATCTGCAGCCGTTTGCGCGCGAATTCTCTTTATACAAACTTCTCGCACAATCTTTCTAATATCAAATTTAAATCCCTCTCTCGTTGAAGAATTTCTTCTGTTTGGCTGGATGAATAATCGGATACTTAAAATTTTTTTTCGATGATTTATAAAAAAAAAAAATAAAGCTGCCAAAAGATACTTGGAAAATTAAATTTCGATTCGGAGCTTTACAACTCAATTTTCCGCTCGTCTGTTTGAGCATACAAGGTGATTGCGAGACAACCTTTCTCTCACGTTCTAACTCGCAGGAAGTTAGGAAATCCTTCCTTTTTATCGATCACTCTTTCTCTTTCTCTCTGTGTGGAGAAAATTTCTTGTCTAAGTAGCGGTTCGATGAAAACACGAGTAGAGACGCAACGCTTCCTTCCAGCGCGCGCGCAGCGTAAAGTCATTCATCTTTTAATATCCATCTAGCGGAAGTGATGGGACCAGGTCGTGCGAATTCACATTCGTAAGATCTCATTTCGCGCGTACTCACTTATTCGAGGAAATTACGCGCGATTATATTGAGAAGAGAGACCGGGGATAATGTTAAAACGGCTAACTGTGTTTCGCCGGAGAATTCGAAAAATCATCGCACCGAGATCATTGATCCTTGATCTTTGTAACGACGCGAGGCCTCCGGGATCCTCGTTTGCCGGAATGATTTTTTGCCTTTCCGCTCGATCGATCCCGACCGGCGCGGCGCGGCGCGGCGCGGTGATCACAGCCGACTCCCACTTCCTCGATCACTCCGTCGAGTAACCCCGCGGCGTAATCCAACTCGGCACGCACATCCAAACTCACTACGTAGGATCGCGATCATATCACGTAGCGGCGATACGCGCTCGCGATTCCACCAGAAATATCCCGCAATAATCCACCGATGTTCGAGAAATCTTTTATCATGTGACTCATTCGCGGCAAACTCGTCCCCGACGAACCACGCCTCGCTGAGGCGAGCCAGGATGAGCCGCGACATATTTTTCATCGGCCACAAAGTCCTGCCAGAGTCCTGTTTAATGTCAAGATCGTCGATTTTCCATCTAAATACACCGTTTGATAACCTCCAATACTGTTCAATATTACATCAGTTACATTTGCCTTTCTTTCTTTAAAGATCCGTCTGCTTTACACACTTTCAGAGTTCAGAAGTTAAATTCATCTCACACAAGATATGAAATATTAACGTATCCTGTTTGCGCGGAAGACGATAATAAATTACGGGAAGCACCGACTTTTAAATGAACGCGAAAGAAAGTTGAGACTTTGATCTAATCTTGTAATCTTCTTGCGGGAGAAGGGAAGGGAATTTCTTCATTGTGCCTTTAGTTATTAAATTGTCGTCTTCAACGTCGATAACTTGACTATCAAGGTAATGACATGGTAATAATCTATAGTAAATTTGATTAAACGGTAAATTGCACTGTCAATCGACACTTCTGGATAGAATATTTGTATATACGTCTATGTCTTGTTATCAATATTTCGATACTTCATTTTTAATTTGATGAAGACTATCAGTTAACTACCTGTAAGGGACTGATTGATCATTGATCAGGAATCACAGAGCGGGAATCAGGGATCAAGATCGAAAATGTGAGGATCGACGCGAAATAACGATCATCGAATCGTATCGATCCTGTTTCAAGATCCAAGGAAGAAGAAAACTCATTTCATGTTTTCTTTCCACCGTCCCGTTACAACCACTAGCAACTCGAATATCCTGGATTATTCTCGATGAGTATATTCTTCGAGAGTTGGTTTCAATTATTCGGTCGGCCGACTCAGGATTAGCGAAACGAGAGAACAACGATCGGCCGGATGTCGATCCAAAGTCGGCGCGAGCGCGAATCATTATCTTCCTCTCGTCTCTCCCACCATTCCCCCCAAAAAAGTAAAAAATCGGCAGAATCGCGACGAGTCCTGCCCTAGGATAACTTGACACTCCAGCTCGTCCAAGCATCAGCGAGCGACTGAGGGCTGCAGACAGCGGGCCCAGAAACGGGGCCCGCCACGCCACGGCCCCGGCTCACGAGCCCCCCTCGCCGTGTCTTTCAGGACCAGTTCGGTCGCTTCGTCGCTGCCTGCGAGGGAAGGATGCTGTGCACCGGAGGACTCCCCACCCGCGGGAAACCTATGTCCTACGTCCTACGTCGTGCATTCCGCGTCCTGCGCGGCCTGCGCCCCGTCGAAGCCGACCGAGGGCCTTCCCCACCTGATCTTGGCGCACGCATTTCGCGCCCTCGATCAAGACGCACGGGAAGATCGCTCTCGTGTTTTCCGGTGCGTCACGAGCTTTTGTCCATCCATTAGGAATACAATACACATTCTACTGTTGTGCGTATTTTCTAAAAACTTTTAGAGTAAAATTTCACTCTTAAAAAATTCACTCTGATTCAAGGGTCACTCTGATTCAAGGGTCAACTGACTCAATTTTCACTCTTTCAAGTGAAATTCCACTCTAAAGAACTTAGGGAGTAGAAATATCTTGTATTTTATATGCAAGAATATATAATATTAAAATTATTTTAGTCTAAAAAGTTAGTCGAAAATTTAAACGCAGAATTTTAATAAAACCTATACATTACCTATATTCACAGAAGACAATTTTGAGAGAAATAAAAATCGTGATGATCACTTGTTATCCTTAAATGTTTTACTAATTTAAAATTTAAGATAATAGAAAATTCACATTAATTTTGTTATATTAAAATAATTTGCAAACTGCTTTTTGACTAATTGATTTGATTAATATTAAAATTTAATGCCAAATACTTTGATATCTGTTTTCCTTAAATAAATATTCAAAAATATGCAAATCAACAATATGTATTGAATTAACATTATTAAATAATTCAAATAAATGTTTCATATATCTTTTTCTAAGCAATTAATAAAAATATTATTAAATTAAACAAAAAAATAAAAAAGTAATTAATGCTTACAGATATAGTCATCAGAATCATTTTCTATATACTTGTAGATTTTTTAATTAATTTTTTTATTAGCAATTTTCTCCTGCAGAAATAAAATTATATAAAACAACTGTGTGTTCTTGTCTCTATAATTAATAAAGCGTAACCTGATATTTTAACTAATTTATATTACGCTATAATGCATGTAATTGCTCCAATAATATATTCATCTCGTGAATCAATGGCAAGTTCATTAATTAATTAGTCATTCTCCGAATGGAATGAGTTCGTAAATAAGGGTAACCAGCGAACAAGGCATAATAATTCGTTTATGGTGAAGCTATGGATTCGCTAACTCGTTTGTCCCCTTCCTTTGCGGCAGTTTGTGCTGCCAATAGCGTCATGTGCCCCCTGATGGCCCACCTGGCCCAACCTCTTCGCATCCGACGGGAGCCAATCGCGTGTCTAACGTACGATCTAATGCTACGCTCGTAACGGGTGTCGAAAGTGGAGGGAGTTCGTCGCGCTTACAAGTCGCTTGGCTCCGAGCGATTTTAGATCGTCGCGCTGCGTCGCGCGATCGTACTTGGCCGGCGCGGCGGTGCTATCATTTATATCATCACGAAATCCCGTTTTAAAATTAAAATTCCTTTTTGAACGCTTGGGATATCCAAGAGAAACGAGATCTCGACTTTCTAAGCCTTTCACGAGAGCAATAAAATCGATCAAACCAGATGAGCAAACAAGTTTTTCAAAGAACAGGAACTGCCCACGTCCTTTATTCATATTTAATAAGATATTTACATAATACAAAAACGCGTCTCGATATTTTAGAGACTTTTTTCTTCTTTAAAATTCTGGAAATTTTATACTACATATTATATAATTTTGAAATTAATTAAATATATTACTTTTGCAAATAGTAACAATAAATCTTCTCATCCCTGTAACGTAAACATGCGCGTGAGAGTTTATTTAATACCTTGCAAATTAAAATTTTATAAGACGCGAGCGCACAGGAGCGTTCTCTTTTCTTTTCTTTTTTAAACGTGTGTATATATGAGATTGGTCCAGCTACGGGAATCAGGTTCGGTAACTTGTCCCATCCATTACTAACCCGGACAGCCAGATGTTCGCAGGGGGTACAATGGTCGGTATAAGGTATTACCCCTTCGTGCATAATGCCTCCAGCAGAAATTATCCAACGGCACCCTCCGCACTCGGCCGCTCTCGGACATAGAAAATTTTGGATTTTACGTCTGGTAGGATCTTTTCTCCTTCTGTGCGATGCAGTCTCCCGCCTGTTACAAAAGCGCGAAAACTGCTTCCCCCGGACGATCCACTACTTGAACGCGAAGCAAAGCGTGCTGTAAATGGGAAACTCCGTCGAATCTCTCCCCTCCCCCCCCCCCGCCGATGGATGGTGGGAAGAATCAATTTTGTCTCTTCAATCTCGTTGCTTGATTTCTTTAAATAGCTCGTGCAGCTATTTTATACGAATGTTCCAAGTTTTGCGAACGTTTGCAAATTAAATGTCGAAGTTAATTCCAATGTGTTGAACTTGGTGGAGCGTTTGCTTAAGCGTTTACGATAAAAATGCTGTTTATAGATCGAGAGCGGCATACAGCTCAACTATCGCAGCTCTTTCTCTCTCGTTCTTCAAATTTATTGTCTCTCATTTCAAGGAGCATCCCCTGCAGGAGACAGAGTTTTGCCGCAGGTGGTACGGCCCACGAACGGAGCGGCGCGTATGCGTGGCGTTTTCGCATCTCATAATGTCGTCGCTGACCGGTTCGGGCCCCACCGTGTTCTCCACCGATTCACCGTGGGAATAAAGCTTTCAATTAGCTGCGACGGTCACGGGCTAACGATTGAGCGGCGATCGATCGATCACACTGATGTGCTGGAGAATTAGTCTTCGACCTTCGAATAAATCCGGGAAATGTAACGCGTTTTTCTACCCGGGATGCTGAAGAGCACATAGGAATTTTTTCATGAAATTTAAAATATCTGCAGACTGCAATTCAGTTTGCGAGATCCTAATGCTTTATTCAACGAGAAAACTTTTCACGAGATATTTGATCGAGAATGTATTAACTGTTCCGTTTTTCCCATGTTAAAGATTTAAGGAAAAAAATCTGCGCTCGAATTTTCCCACGCGAATCATGAATAGTTGTGTATGCGTGTACATATATATATACATATATATATATATATATATATATATATATATATCTTATTTCGTATATATGTCACAGTCAAAGTATTAATTTTAATAAATGTATATACTGACTGCAGCAGACTAAGTGTATACATTTACCAAGTTAACACTTGAATTGTGACATATACACCCGGGAAAAAATGTTATATACATATATGTACATATTTTATATATAATTATATATAATTGTATATAAAATACGTCAATGTTTTATATAATTATATATAATTTTACGTAATTTTATATAATTATACATAATTATATACAGAACATTTTTTCTTGGGCATATATACAATTTTTATGTTTTATCAAGATTATTCCACGGAAATGGCCTCTGTTAGCTACCAAAGAGTCTACCAACGAAGATCCTGAACAATACAATGCGCAGAAATTTCGGCATCCAAACTGTATGAAAATCAAAGCGTGTACATCGATATCGAAACAGATCTATTTGGGGGATAGATTTTTACCCTCTCGACGTGGTTATAATTTCGATATGGCTCATTATCTGTTAATGAAGGAGAAACCAACAGAGAAAACGAATATAATAGACGTTTGTAAAGAGGTACGAATGTACAAAACAATATCCATTTATGTTTCCAATTGCGTAACCGTATTTTGATTCTTTTAAAAAAACAGGTTGATTCGCTGGATACTACATACCGACGTAAAGCTTTGCGTGCGATAATGTTAGAACAGGTTTTAATACCAGGTAATGTTTGATTATAGTAAAATGTGTATATCCAATTAATTATATAATTGTTCTAATTAATGAAACTAATTAATACAAAAGTATACATTCGCCTAGAATACTTCTTCTGTTTACTGTTTTGTATCTTGTAATTTCTAGATAAAAAGAATTCTAAACTTTAGGCGATCAACAATTCACATCAGATTTCAGAATAGAATTTTGTTTATAATTCTTTATGCTATGTATTTTGATACACGAGTGTAAACTTGAATATATATTTTATATAATATCCTGAAAAAGCGAATTATAGATTGTTTGACATTATCTAAAGAAGGACTAGTTGCTTAGGATTTTTTATTTTCGTCTTTTAAACATATGATAAACTAATAATAAAATCGAAAAATATGCTTCTCGATAGAATTAGATCAAGACAAGATTTTACGGTTTAGCAGCTCGATGGTGCGACGAGCTCGGAATCCGCCGCGTTCGGAATATGAAAAGAAAGATGGTTGGAAATGTATACCCCGCAAGAAGATCCTGATAGGAAGTGCGGAAAAGATGTTGTCTGTGCCCGAAAATGTAGTCCCTTTGCAAGGTACGTCGCAATTGGTTCAAAGTAATTCAGATTTACTTGTTAAATCCGTATCTCTCAGATGACTTCTAATATTAAAGGGAATATGGCGATGGATTGGAGCTGCAATAACATGTTGGCTATGTCCAATAATGATCACCTGATTATATATAATAATGACGGTGAAAAGGTATTATCCAGTGTCATCCGATGTGAGTCGGTAACTTATGATATCAATAAAATTACCGACATTAAATGGGCCAGTGACGGTGAGTGTATCAAAAAGGATAGGAAACAGCGTTACATGTAACATGTTACTTGTTATCCTTGAATACAAAGCGTGACACGTGTCGCACAAATAATGATTGTTTCGAATAATTTGATACCGGCAAGTCTACGCGATAATTACAATATTCTTTTTATAAGTTACATATTTCTTATATCACGTTTTAACGTTGAAAAAAAAGTTTAGCAGGTGTAACAGCAAAAGTGATGTTTTGTTGCATCATTAAGGTCTGTTGAGAGACAAGTAGAAAATAATTATACAACATATCCAATTTTAATCTAGATAATAAGCATAAATTGTCCATGTAATTTTAGGCAATAAATTGATAATGTCTATCTTAATTTTAAAAAACTACACCTCGGCGCTCGTGATGTACGATTTAAAAAAGCAAAAAATCTTGTGGGATGTCATATGTAAATGTCAAGTGGAGGAAAAAGGCTGTACTATTCGTTGCGTTTGCTGGTCAGCTTATGATCGTCAGATCGTCACGTAAATATCGATTTTAGGATTAAAAATTATGACACACGAAAAAAAATAAGGCAATAAGACGTAAGCAGTAAGTGAATCGATCAATCGTAATAGAGATGTAAGATAATAACGTAAACAGTAGCAAATCTAAAGCTCATTCTATAATTGTATAGACACGTATAAATTGTAAGTGATTGTAATTAAAAGAATTGACTACATAGTTATATGAAGATAATATTATAGATCCATAAAATATTAATTTACTTACTGCTTAAATTTTTTTGTGCGCTATAGTATCTTAATTCTTCGAAAATTCTTTGCGGTAATAGAGTATATATATATTAGATTAAAAAAATACATTTTTTTTATCTTAATTTCATAACTTAAATCCATTTATATATACTATATATACTCGTATATATAAAAATCGTAAGGTCATAATATGCTTATTTAGACATTATGATTTGTAAATCGGATAATCGGAAATATAAACAAACAAAACCGTATTATAATAGACTATAATAATACAATGTAAGTAAAAAAATTATAAATGAAAAATTTATAATATTACATTCACAGCGGATGCGCCGGCAAAATATCAATATTTGACCCTGACACGGGTATATTGCTGCACACCAGGCTCGAGCTTACGAAAGCCGAGATCCTGAATCTGAGTTTTTCGCCAAATTACAAGTATCTTGTATCGACCGGAGAAGACAAAATCGTCCGATTATTTTCCTGGTCGGAATTGACTCCTTGTTTCAATATCAGATTCTTTAAACCTGTAAAGGTAAGCCGGTAAAACGCTGTTCAATAATCTCATCATAATCTTCATCAAGCTAAAGAGATTTACTCATTCAATACTTTACGAAAGTAGTATTCATATTTTATGATCGGTACACAGTTTAATAAATGTCAAACTCGAATTTTATTTCACGAATCTATAATTATTCAATAATTAATAAGAATATTATAATTGCGAGTGCAACACGGAAAAAATAATTTTGCTAGAGTATCTAAAAATTTAGTTAGATACAGACTTGAAAATTTTGATGGACTATCAAGGTTCTTATGTAGAATTCTCAAACATAATGTACAATGCTGCAGAAAGTTTTGACATTCTAACAGCCAGTTTTAGTGCTCTATAATTATTTTATAATCTAACACAATTTATTTTCAGAGCTGTATCCAGCTAAATTTTTAGACACTTCAGCAAAACCATTCTTTCCGTGCAAGCAAAAAAATGATGCTTCAAATAATTTTCTGTTAAAATAAATTCAAGAATCTGCCTACTTTAAATGTTGCTCGTAAAAGCGTTATTAATTTTTATTTTACGGCAACTGCCGATACTGTTATAACAAATCCCATTTTTTCAACGATAAGTGGAATGTAAAAATGTTCATATTCGACAGGCGGTCGCTTGGCACCCGCAAGTACCCGACTTGCTTTGTATAGGTGGAAGGAAGAACGGATCGCTATCATTATGGAATGTCAACAAGTGTGCGATGACAGCCTTTGTGCGCGCCAAGTTCAATGGTCGCGTGGAAAATCTCACCTGGAATAAATTAAGTGGTGAGTTGGTCGTACATTGGACTTACAAGGAAGAGGACAACATATACACCATTGTCGCAGTGCTCGCCAGTTTTAATCGGATTGTCGACGTGTTGCCATTGGATAAAGAAACGCGGCTCTGCTTCTTGAAGTTCAATGCCGCACACGAGCAACTGAGTACGTTAATCCTATCTTTTTTTCTTTATTTTTTTTTTTTAATAATTTAGTTTATAGAAGTCCACAAAGATCGTAATACATATTAATAAATTGCCGTTTGCGTAAAAGTTTTCGAGAAGTGTTCGACTTTAATATTTTTCAGAGGATATTATTTCCTTATTATAAATATAAATCGGATTCTTTTTCACATGGAAAAAAGGTATACTTTATTATTAAAAGTAAATAATAATTTGTTTAAAAATTAAAATCGATAAAAATTTGTTGTATTGTATTTTGAGATGCAATTAATAAGAAAATCAAGACCAAAAAATATGCAGACGTTATTATAATTAATTAAAATATTATATAAAATATTATATAAAAATATTATATAAAAGTATTATATAAAAAAAAATTAATTTATTGAATACTTTAATTTAGATTGAAATCTTCTTTAATAGTAGATAACCAATTAAATTAAAGCCATAAAACTCTTGAAAGTCGCTTTTATATAACGTCAGGCAACATAATAAATCTTGAACTCACAATTTATTTTTTAGAAATGATTACTTCTTAAGTATTACTTTAATATTTTAAAAATCTTGAAATCCTGAGGATTTCCTTGGATACTTGGTACTTTCTAAGATTTAAATTTATCCGCAATTTTGCTATCTTGAGTCACGTAGTATTCTATTTTTGTTTATATATTCAGAGTTCTTTGAATATCCGTGCTATTTGGTATCTTCTCGCCGCATGGCTCGCATCTTTATTTTTGTGCCCTTGAGTTTTCTGTTTCATTTCTTTTGGCTCGGAATGTCGTGACTTGCGACATGATTTTCAATAAATTTTATTAGTAACGCACAGGTTGTTATAAATATTCATTATTTTTTGAGTGATACAGCAATGGGTCACAATGGTAAGTGCAATTTTTTTTATAATTTTTCTCAATTTCTCTTTCTTTTTCGTCTAATTGTGTGTTTTTCAAAACACGTTGCTTCTTGCCCAATACATTATAGATGGACAATTTTATTATTTGATTTATCAAGCGTTTATACATCGAATATTTGTCACTCAGGTTTTCTTTTGCGTTGAAAAGTTCAACATTAAACTGGCATTAAAATTTAAATTTGCTTGCACTGGTTTGATAACATCATAAAAATTGAGAGAACGGAATTTTTATCTTGCTCGACTTGTTTTATAGAAGCGATTTCTAAAACTTTGGCTTTAATGTTATAATTTGTTTCGCATTGGATAGATTCCAATTTTAATCAAAACTAATAAATTAATATAAATTAACTAAGTATTTCGCATACTGTTATACCTTATTTGTGCATTGTTTCTTATCATTCTTGTTGATTTAAATATTATGTATGTATGACTATTATTAATTTTAATATTATTTATCAAAATTATTATTATTATTAAAAATAATATAACCTGATTATTCCTGTCTATGTCACAAAAATACGAATTTATTAATATTATAATATTTGTTAACAATTTTCTAACAGAAATTCAAAATCTTTCTTTGTTCTTGTGAGTCTGTTGACTTTTCGCGCGTTCGATCAATTCCATCTCGTAAACAAACATAGAAGCTTTTCTAAACAATGAGAGAGAAAAGATGAAATGAAAATTTGTTTACGTACAGAGTTCGTTATAGCATATCACTTTACATACAATTTCTGAAATTATCTAAAATTTTGCTATTATTATTCAGTTACTATAAAACTATTTTTCTATTCCCAAAACATTAGTTTTTTTAAATTCAAATTTTAAAAAAATTGACTAATTATATCACGTACAATTATGAATAATTAAATTTTTTAAACAAATTCATTTATGTGACGTTAAAAAGAGCGAAGAAAGATGAATGACATAGACAGATCAAAATAAGAAATAATGTTTTTATTTTTAATTTAAATTATATATTTTTTTTGTTTAATTTAAATTATATATTTAAAGATATAAGATGTAAAACAGTTTATTTAATATTGTCATTCGAAATGCATACAGTTTTTCCTTTCAAAAACACTTCTCTTTAAATGTACTCAAGTTAGATGTTTGTTACAGTAACATTTTGCAGCAATATGAATGTCTACTCAATATGGAATTTTTTTGGCCACGAGACATCATCTCGAAGACGACACATGTCTCACGACAGTTCTATACATCGGAAACAAGGAGTCATGGTCCGTAATCCGATTCGATAATTACTTATTTATTTCAAAAACTTTGGACGATCTCGCGATAATTCGTGATATGTATCATGAATAGAACGTTTATCATTGATATCGATACGTACGATGATAGATCCACATTGGTAATTCTGAGTTTATACTATCAAATATTAACGTCTTCATCAAATTCCTCGAGTATAACAGACTTGCAGACGTCTTTCGTATTGACATTATTAATCTCACATCTAATAGTAGTTGCTCTGTTATCCACATATATGTCAATCTCATTATAATTATACTTGTATCCCATATTTGAATACCATATGATATAACTAAATCGAAAGATGAAGAAGATTGTGATTTTTGATTGGTTCAATTATATTGATTCTGGGTTCGTGATTTTCAATTGATTAATTGTTTAATACGAAGTTGCAGGTTAACTTGTTTCGCAAACAAGTTTCTACTTTATCAGTTATTTTCGAATAATTTTAAGTCAATATCTAATAGTGTTTTCTCTTGGCTGCACTATCGTTCACCAGTGCAACACTCAGACAGTGTAGCGTGTTTCCTTGGCTATAGTATAGTGCAAATTTTATGCACGAAGTACGGTTTTGCTATACGATCTCAAAGAGACGGTGTAGAGCCAGTGTGACATTTAAAATTTGAAAATAGAAGTCAACCGGCAACAGAATTAAACACGATAGCATGAAGTAGTGTACTCCATAGTGTATGTATACTTGTATAGTGCAACACTGATGCAGAACACGCAACTGTGTGTAGTGCGAGGTTACACTCAGTGTATCCCAAGAGAAAACGCTATAAGGATGTTCTTTTGACTTTATCGCAGAGATTCTTCAAATCTTTTAAAGATTCTTCTTTCTTCCAAAATTTATCATATCAAATCCTTATGGCAACAAGAGTATCAAAGGAGATTTCAAGAGATCCTAAAATAATCTCTTAAGGAAATGAGGAGCAAACTTTCAAAAATTTTGTCCAAAATTTTTTTAGTTAGAGATGTCGGAGTGTTTAGTGTTGAGAAACTATTATAAGCTACTGTGAAATGTTCAGAAAGCATTTTTTTAAATTTATATACTGAAAAAATACAGACATTTCAAAGTGCATTACGCTTTTTAATTAAAGACAAACAAAATGCATTTGTTTAACACTTTTAGCAATTTTGTTTAATATTTTTCATTGTTTAGTAATTTTGTTTAATATTTTCAAGTATTTAACAATTTTATTTAATATTCCATATCGTATACTGATTAATATATTGTTATTTTATATATAAACTGCATAGTTTTCTTGTGTGAGTAGTTTCTTTCTTTTTCATTTTCTGGAAATTACAAATTTTGGACAGAACGAATTTTGGAATCTACTTTTCAAATATCTCTGTACATCTTTTTTGTATATCTTATATTATCGAATGATTCTGATAACTGTTATTAAACTTCTCGGCGAGATCACCTTTTCCTCTGTATAATGTACTAACGAATTTTAATGAATTGACATATTTCGTGGCATCATTATGTTTATACAAATACAAATTTTACCAAATTTTATACAAATATTTGTAACGTAATACTTCATAATCTAAAAATATTAATTTTTAAATATATATTGAGAAAATTATTCTTTTAAATATAAATATAAATTTTTAATGTATTTATTTTTTGCTTACATACACAAAGAGATATTGATTCAGAGTTAAAGAAAACGTTAAATTTTATGATGTATCGATATTACACTGGCGAAATAGTAAATCAAAATGTATGTTAGTGAAAATTTATGTGGCGTCACATCAGATATGGTAGGCGCAAAATTACAAACAAGTATCATAGGTCATAAAAGGCTTATTCTTTAGTGATTATCACTGCCGCAATTAATGCATAGTGTAGATAATTGCAATTCGCTAAATCTAATGGCGCTAAAAAGCCATTCAAAAGCGTTAATTTAGCGACGATCGTAAAATGTAATTTCGCACCGCGCTGTGAACAGTCGATTATTTTGCAATAGATCGGCAACAGCCCGCTGTGTAAGGAAGATTCACGTTGATACCCGATATGTCGCTTGGGAAAAAACTGTGCTTAAATAGAATCAGCTTTTCAGATTCCATCAAAATCATTACGTTCAATGAAACGTACAATGATTTAGTCCATAATTAAGTAAAAATTGAAGGAGAGGAACAACGTTGAATATTTTATAGAATTATGTTACATCATACTTGTAATATTTTTATCATGATGTTTTAATTTTATTTCATGCAAGTATCAGATTGTTGCCTTTAACAATGTTGTTAAGACAAAATCTATAATTTCCTGCGTAAAAAACTTTCGCCAAAAATAACGAATAGATTTATATTTGTTTTCATTAACATAATTAAAAATTATGGAAATTGAAAAAGCTTTTGGGTATCGATCTTTCGACGCGGCAGGTTTTATTTAAATTTTCTTTAATCTCATATTCTTATCGTAATTTTTGCTGTTGTTTTTTAATATTAATTTTTTTATTTCTCTTGGTCACACTGTAAGCAATTATCTTATTGTTGTTTGTATTATGTTGTAATCTGTTTAGTTAGAAAATATACTTTATTCTGATTGATTTCGAAGGCAATAGCATATCATTGAAATTTATTAAAGGTTAAATTACAGTTAATTAATTGAATTTGCATTGCGAAACTTGATTCGTTTTCAGAATCTTATAAAAATTTTCCGGTTATGTATACAAAATTTTAGATACTATTGTATCAATTCGATGCTCAATCGTATAATTAAATCTCAGGTATCCTTTAGATATGTTATTGTTAATATTTATTGTAAAAACACGGATATAAAACTTTTTATATATAAATGATATTATAAGCAGAATACAATACCAAAAAAATTTTCTACATATTTATATAATGCTTTAAGAAAATCAAATATCTTTTTAAAGTAGTTACTAGAATCGATTTTTCTTCGGCAAAAGAAATATCGTGAAGCAATGATAATAATAATATATTATTGACAACAAGGTTTCTCACAACTACAGCATTTATTCTTAAGTACATATTTTTGAGGTAATTTTGGAACGAAAATCCTAATACGAAAATGTCGAGATTACAATAATTTTTCGAATTGAGAGGATGGGCGAAAAGGTACAATTTTACTTAGACCCTTTTTCCGGCAATTAGCTTTTTCATATAATATTGATCATAATAGAAAAGATTTATAACAAGTAATTTCTTAAAGGCATTACATAAATTCATTTAATATCCATTTATGTATAATAAAAAAAGTAGCAAGTTATTTTAATTTTTATTAATATCAAGATTTTGTAATTTATTCCGCCGATTCTCTCAATTATAAGCTAACTTTAAATGGTTATAAGTTAAAAACCATTTTACTTTTATAGCCTCTATTATTATTTCTGAATTCTTTTGAACATTCTAAAATTTTAACTACGAAAATATCGAGGCTGTAACATTTTCGAATTACACACTATATTTAACCAATTATAATTCAAGAACTATTATAGCTTCGATATTTTTGTATTAAGATTTTCGTATCAAAATTACTTCAAAAATACGTTCTTAAGAGAAAATGCGGTAATCGTGAAATATCCTGTATATTATTAATGTAATATATATAGTTATTATTAATGTAAATCTATATTATTACCACATGTAAATATATTATTATTAATTATAAAATTATAAGCAATAAAATATAAATTTTTCGTTAATTAATTTTGGAAAAAAATTCATTTTAATGAACTTCTGGATTGAAGTTTATGTAATAATGTTAAACATGGGAAAATTTTGTATTTTCTCCAAAGAAAAATTAAATTAAATTAATAGAATAAAATATACAAATATAAATTATTATTAAATTGTTATAAGAGAGAATTGTCTACTAATTCAAGTTGGACAAAATAAAAATACGTTGTTAAAAAGATATTTTGATTCTTATAATATTATCACTTTATTACTCTGTCTATAATATTATAGTTAATATATAAGAGTTTTATATTTTTATTTTACTTTATTATTTTCATATAATTAAAGTAAAATATATTCTATTTATATTATATATATTAAGTTTGCGAATTACCTTCATATCTTGATATATTGTTAAAAGTTTGTTTGAAAAAATATCCGTAGAAGTGTCAATATTATTGTGCAATAAGTTGAATATTTGTATTATTGTTGCAAACTGTATATTTTAATAATTGTATATATTATTATAATATATTATAATATAATAATAATATAATATAATTAAAGAAAATGATTGTGATATTAAAAAGATAATTTTAATTTTCTTATGTAGTTCAAATTAAAAATCAGAAATTTACTTTTTCGCATTTAATTCTTTTACTATGTTTATATAATACTTTATATTACAAAGAGATCCGTTCTAAAAAGATATTCTCCTCTGTAAACAGCACATGCAAAAAAGGATAATCCGAAAAAATTGGAAAACAACAAAAAATCGTTGTTTTTCATCTGAAATTCTAAATAGAAAGAACAATTTTATGGAAATATCTAAAAAATCAGTTAGTCACAGATCTGAAAAGTTTGGAGATCATCAAAATAATTATATAGAATTCAAATATAGTAATGCTATGAAAAATTTTATATTTTAATAATCAACTTGTGCGTTCTACATAATTATTTTGATAGTTTACCAAAATTATATTCAAATCTGTATTTAAAATTAAATTTTTAGATATTTTATAGCAAAACTTCTCTGTGTACGTCAACTAAAAATTTGTTCTCCAGTTTGACGAATATTCAAATCGTTCATGAATCTTTTTTAACATCCTCCGCATTTCATAGTGCACGCACACGTGGACGCATGGACGCATCAATGACCGTGCGCACTATCAGTGATGTTGCACCAGCCACCCACATGCGAACACCCGCTGACACACGTGAAAGAGAGAGAGAAAGAAAGAGGAAGAAGGAGTACACGACACGCGAAGGAACACGCGACACGCCACGGAGAACACGCGCAATTTCGCAACGCGCGAAGAATGCCGCGAGTGCAGCTGTGAGTCGTTCGCCGGTTCGCTCGCTCGCCTGACCGTTCGCTCTTTGGCATCCGGATTCCAACGTGAGGAAACCCCGAGCGAATCGGATAGAAGCCGCCGCGCCGAGCCGAAGAAGATCAGATCGCAGCTCGCGAGGGACGGTAATCTTCCGAATTCGACCATCTGCGTTTGCTCGCGGGGAGAGAAAGATAGGGAGAGGGAGAAAACACAAAAGGACCCGAGGAGAAGCTGGAATTCGGTAGTAATAACGGTATACGGGAAGCTCAGCGTAGGCGGACGTCCTTGATTCCGATGATAGTGATCGAGACTCCTCGCCTCAGCTCTGTCCCTTCCCGGACACCTCCTCGCCTGATTGGGCTGCGACGGAACTGGATTGCAGGACCGGTCGCGCAGTCACGTGTCGATGACTTTAGCAGGAATCGATGACCTAGGGGGAAGTATCTTTCTCGTGATTGGGCCGGAAGAAAAAAATCTTGAAATCTCGCGCGTCGTGTTTTATAAATATTTATATTTGATAAGTATAAATAATTTATAAGTACATATATTTTTTTCTGTATATATGTATCATATATTTATATTTTTAATTCTGCAGATATCTTTCACCAATGTATATTACATCTCTGCAAAAGTTCAAAGTTTAAATGTGTAATAAGTATACCTTCGTATTATGTGTTTTGATTTAATTTGTTTTGCATAAAAAGTGGATTTATAAAATAATTATGTAGGGAATTAAAAATGAACAATGCTGCGAAAAATTTTGATATTTTAGCAATCAGCTTGAGCGTTCTATATAACTATTTTGTGATTAATCAACAGAATTATTTTTAGATTTGTAAATTTGGTTCTACTTAAATTTACATATTTAAACGTGCAGTATGATGTTTTATTTTCAGAACTAAATTACACGTATATAAAGCACTTATCACACACTGGATTTGCAGTGAATAAATGACGCATAAAATCATACGTGAATTTCTATTCCGATTTCTGCCATTAATTGTCGGAAAAGAAAGGAGATCCGAAATAGCGATGGCTCCCGAAAAAAGAGAGATTTGCTGCCGTGTAGATCGCGATAAAAGCCGCGAATAATTCATGCCATTAATAATCTTATCGACAAACCGGCGCTACCATTTAAACGATCCCAGGCGGATGCAACATCGATCAACCGCGCATCGCGAAAGACTGACAAATTATTGTCCAGCGTAATGCATCGCTTTTACATCTATCGCTTATTATAACGTATCGTTCGTGTCAGAGCGAATCGCCGTGGCTTTCGATTAAATCGTTCAATAGAAATAAACCTCGCCTTTATATATGTGGCGCACGCAAAAATGTTTTTTTGCAGCAATCTTTTTCAAACTTCCGGTAGATAAATTGCCAATTTAGAGCCGCTAGACTGTACAATCTTGGCTAAAAGGCATCTTCAGAGTTTATTACATTTTCTTAGAGAAGGCGATAATAAAATCCAAAAGAAAATGAACAAATTAATATTAATATATTAAAATATTAAAATACATA
The DNA here is from genome assembly GCF_024713525.1 of Acromyrmex echinatior. Taxonomy (NCBI): domain Eukaryota; kingdom Metazoa; phylum Arthropoda; class Insecta; order Hymenoptera; family Formicidae; genus Acromyrmex; species Acromyrmex echinatior. The sequence goes on from NC_141869.1 coordinate 2,047,546, forward strand.
AAATATTAAAAGATGTTTATAATATTAAATATTACTTTTCAATAAAACTTTTATAATTTATTTATTGTTAGTACGTTTACGTCAAATTGTGGAGGTGCTTTACTTTATACTTTCGGCCAAGGCTGTATATTTTCACGTACATATCTGATGCAGTAGCAGATTACGATGTATCAGGTACTTTTAAACGAAAGAACTGCGAGATATGCAATAGCCACGTAATGAAATCGTAAAATTAATACGCGGGATCGAGCGTTACGTCTATAATTATATGCGGATGGAGTATCCTCGTCCTCCTAGATACCGGGCAAATTTCACACCGCGAAGGATGCCAGCGGCCCTCGTACCCTCGTTCGTGCGAGAGTGTACGGATCGTGTCGCGATACTGTGAATTTACGACGGTCACTGAGCGAATCCATTTGTTTCATCTGCATCTGCTTAGCACGCTAATGCCCCTTTCCTCGTATTCCTCGCCTCGCGTCGCTGGATCCTTTTTTTCTATTCCGAACGGGGAACTACGGACTGGCTACTTCGACGTTACGTTTACTGGAAACGAACCTGTCTACGATAAGCGGAAGCTGCGATATTGTATCGGGATAGGATGCGAGAGAAAGATACGTACGAAGAGGATTTTATAATGGCGAATATAAATAAAAGTTATTGCCCTCGCAGTCGTGAGTGTCGGTCTTTTATTGAAATACAAAAATATCTTCTTACGTGGGAAAGAGTAGGAAACGTAGAAAGTATCGCCTTGATTTCGCGAAAGCGACTTTCGTTCGTTCAACCTTTGCGGAATTTTTTGGAGAAAGGGGTCCGGCAATCAGAATGAAATCTAACATAGCGAAATCGGACGCTAAGCGGCAGATACGGTAGGAAACATTCCAACGGTGCACTCGCCTATCGATGTTCGTTAGCACGAAACATAGCTGCGTTTCTCGGAGGACTTTCGTATAGCTGTCTGTAATTAAAGGAATGTCCATCCACTCCCCGATAACGATTATTCATAAAGAAATACCTTTGCACCGTTTTGCATTTCTATATATTTCTATATATTAGTATCGCTTTCTAATGTCTATTATTGTAGCAAGCAAAGTTTCCGCATGAAAAGAACGGTTTTGCTGAAGCATCTAAAAATTTAATTAGATACAGATCTGAGAATAATTTTGTTGAAATCATTAAAATAATTACGTAGGACGCTTAAACGGCTTTTACATAATTATTTTGATGATTCAAACAAAATTATTTTCAGATCTGCATTTAGTTAGATTTTTAGATGCTTTAATGAAATAATACGGATATTGCTTAATTAAGTTTGTCGTCAATTATAATATAAATTTAACGACGTCATCCTTAGTTTTCTTTTTATAGCATAGATTTCGAAAAAAATTTCAGATGTTATAAATAGATTTAAATTAGACCAAGGTATTTTTTATTTTTTATTTTTACCAAATATGTATATTTTTTTAAACCAATCAATAATTTAAAATTATAATTACAGTTCAAGATAAAATTTTATTTATAATTTTATATGTACCGTATAATAAAAAAAGAACCTTTTAAGAATCAAAATATAGACATAAATAAAATATACAAATAATTAGAATACTCGACACGTAAAATTATAATTAGAATTTTATAGTTTAAAATCTATGATTTAGATTAATTTATTATATTTAAAATAGGATTTATATAAAGAAGTGTTTTTGTTTAATTGTTAATAATTTTTAATTATTGTCAACATAAGAAATACCCGGCTACAGAGTTGTTAATGCAACAAAGCTGCTATATTAATTATTTTATACTATAAAATAATAACTATCCTACACGCAAAGACTTTCAAGTATCGATTATAGAACCTCATCTTTATCGACCGCCTCGGAATCAAGTAATTCGTCATCCTAGATGCCGAGCGCGAGCGATCGCTGCCTTTGTATTCTGTAACATCGATCGAGTCTGTATTGCCACGCATCACAGCAATGCCGCCCGGTTGACGTTCTACTCGAAAGAGAACGTTGAAAGGCAAGAAATTTCCAATCTCTGTCGAATAAAATGAAGTAGCTAACAAAAAAAAAAAAAAAATTTCGTCAAAGTTGTCCAAATAATTCTATTATCACAAGTGCATCGTTTTCTTTTTCTTTTAATTTTTAAAGATGGTCAACTCGTGGGCGACGTCAAATTCGAAAGATCCGCGTTAATAGTCTAAACGAGTCGCATTGTCGATTTTACAGATATAACTTATAAAGAAGCATTTTATAAAGGAAACTTGTGAAAGGTGCACGAGGGCGTGGTCGGCCATTCACGGTTGACCACTGGCCCAGTGGGTCCAGTTTACGGTTGAGCGATTGCGACATCATCGTATCGACAACGCCGACTGGTTCGACCACTGGCGATTATTCGATATCCGCCAACCTCGTTCTCGTAATTTTCTGACTTTGTGCAACTCGCCCCATAAACGTTCCCCACCCCCTCTCCCTCTGTCCTTCCACCTGAAAAGTCGCACCTGAATAACATCTTTTGTCTCTCTTCCTTTGAGAAATTTGGAAAGAAACTGCAAGGACGATGAGTCATTTTTACGTCAATTTTCACCAGAAGGAGATTATTATTCTTATCATTTTTGTTTTTTTACGAGGACAGTTTCACATGATAGTCAATTGTTTTTAAACTTTTTTTTAATCAAAGTTCGATTATTTCTTTTTCAACATAGCCTTCTTCTAAAAAGTCACTGACTTGTCAAATTGCCTACGTACGTCTTTTTATATCATTTTAATTTTAAGCGAATCGTGTTGTTAATAAAAAGAATTTGATAGAGCAAACGCTAAAAATCTGTGCAAATTGAATGTTAATCACTTAAATCATATAAAAAAATATGTTATAAATTAAATATGACGATATTATTTATATTTTAAAAACAAGTTTTATCTTGTAAGTCATATCCATACTTGAACTTTATATATATACAGATTTCGCACGAGGAAAAAAAAGTACCTTTTGGACTTATATCCTTCTACTTCTCAGGTATAGAATCGTTGTACCATTATGAATGCTGTTTACGCCGTTAAACGCTGCACTTTGCCTGCATATCATGCAGATACTTGTATCGCTTATTTATAGTCGATTTCAGATTGCAAAATTAAAATCCGGAGTCGCGGGTGTCATCGAACGCTACCGATACGATCCATTTCGTAACTGACTAATTTCGATGATTTATCCGAACGAATTGCATATAACTTATCAGTCGCGTGTTATAACGATGATTCGCAAATATTCCAAACTCTAAATACATAGATAAATTGCGATACTTCGTAAGAAGGAAAAGAAATAGCTACCAGGGAATCGCGTGAAGTATAAATGGTTTCTGTTGCCGATTAAAGCAAAGCGTCCAAAACCAACGTGCATTCCTTCGCCCAATTTACGTCCTCGTCGCGTCTCGTTGATTTGCATGTCGCATCGCACAGGATAGCCTCTCGCGAGGAGCGAGAGAGTAAAATCTCGATTCGTCGCGTATCCGCAGAAGACGCGAAGCTAATCCGATTAACTGCGCTACCCTGCATATAGTTAATGTCGATCGGCATCAATGACGCATTCCCGACTTGAATGCCAGACAAATGTCAGTTGCCGCGCTTGTTTCGGAGCAAAAAATAAAAGGATATATCGTGGGGATAACGCGAGTTCATTATATGTATATATAATTCGCATTTACATAGTATATACGGATTCTGGGCACGCATGGCCGTGCGTGCGTGAGTGCGTGCGCGCAACGATATATCTAGCAATCGATCGGAGCATCGACCGTCGAGTGCTCTACTCTTTATTCTAATCTCTAAAGCTCGATAGAGGCATGTAACTTTCCGTTGAAAATTATTTCAGCTTTGTCGAGGAAGCTAAATGTCGAAATACTCATCTATTTCTTGTAGCGTTTTTCACTGGCAAAGCTGATGCCTACTGAGTGCACTTTAAAGCCATTGTAACACACAAATAAACGTAAAGATGTATGTTTAATAAAAATGTGAAAAAGAATTAAACCGCGAAATCCTCAATACATTTTGTTGTGCTATTTGATAAAATATACATTAGGTATTTGATTATATATAATTGAGATATCTCACTTTTAAATTCGTGCACAACAGCTTTAATGTGCATCGAGTGCGTACCGGTTCTGCTAGTGAAAAATACGATTAGTATCTTGCATGGAAAAAAAATGATTTTGCTGAAGTCTAAAAATTTAGCACACAGAATTAAATCTAAAAATATTTTTATTAAATTATCAAAAATAATTAGTAGACTGTTATATTAAAATAAACAGGACTCTATTAAATTAATAGAAGATTAAAACTGGTTGCTATAAAATTAAAATTTTTTTATTCAACGAAATTATTTTCAGATTTGTATTTAAATTTGTAGATATTCCAGCAAAATCATTCTTTTCACGTGACTTATATAGCCGATAAGCGAGTGAGTTGTAATCGACGTCAGAATGTCTGAGATATTTTTTAAGGAAAATTTAAGAGAACAGAGAAGATTTTTAAGAAATTTATTTCCGTACAAAACGGAATTAGAAGAATATATATATAAGCGGATGATTCTTTTTCTTTCATGAATTATGGATGGTTCTTTAATATAATTTCATTACTAATTATCTTTGATTTATACGTCGTTAAATCTGTGAAGATTATTTACACCGAAGTATCTCTCAATCTCACTTCCCGGATAGACGTAGGGTAATTCGTCACTTCAAATACAACATCGAGCTATCTCTTCGCGCGGCTAACAACTCAGGTACACCCGGAAACATGCAAATATCATCGTTCCGAATACAGGACGGTTGCGTAAGTGTGCGATAGCAGCTAATAATCGCGCGAGCCACTGTGAAACGCCGCGGCTCCAAGTTATTTCACGCTCGACGAATCACGTGCTTTATTATGACGAAAAATACCTGTGCGCTATGCAATTTCGATTTTCGATTGACCACGGAACTATAATACCTGCCCTCCAAGTGCCATAATAATCCTCCCCATTCTCTATTATCTAATATAAACCCTTCACCCTGAAACAATATAATTAACTGATATTAATAAATAATATTCTAACAATGCTGCATTTTAGAAATGATTTTTATTATAGTAATTTGCTCAATTTATTTAAAAAATTTAGATGTGTCGTCGTTCAATTGAATATATTCAATATATATCTTAAATTATTTAATTTGAGCCCTTCACTTTGAAAAATAACCAGAGAGAGTAAAATGATATAATCAGCTGGTATCGATAAATTCCAATAATGCTGCAATATTATGAAACAATTTATGCTATTTTGTAATTTGATTTAAAAAATTTTCAAAATATATTCAATATCTTGTTATCTAATTTGGATCTTTCACTTTGAAGTAATATAACCAACTAGTACTAATAAATAATATTTCAACCATGCTGCAATATTTTGATAGAAAATATTATTGCTTGCGATTTAATTAAAAAAGTATTTAATATATATTCAGTATGGTTATCAGTATGCTCTTGTTATCTGATCCTTCATCCTGAACCAATATAATCAGCTGGTATTAATGAATAATATTCTGTACTCTATTTTGATAGAAAAGATTTTTACTAATGATTTGAAAGTTTTCAAGATTATATTCAGTACACGTTAAAAATGATTAATATTTAGAAATTATTTTAAACAAATTTCTCAAATTATTTTGATTATAAAAAATATTTTTGTTAAAATATATATCTTTTTCTTCGATTTCGAAAATTTTTTTATGTTTCGTTTTAAACCCCTTTCGAAACTGCTCCTTGATATTGCTGCCCGATATTTTTTTTTACCTTTAATTATAGAAACGTATAAAAATATATTCGCGGCTGCGTTTCCCGCTGTGATACGAAAATGTCACCATATTTAACTGTTTTATGGTTTCTCTTTGATTATAGAGAACTTGTACGAGCTCTGATGTGTCTCTCGCATAATCAGAGAAACTGGTTGTTTCTCTGATGTTACGAGTGAAACGCACGTAAGCGGGAGTCTATTAAAATTCGGCTCGCCTCGCGAAACGCATGCGAAAAAGAAAGGATAGAAATGTCGACGCCAGGTCCGATTGTTCGTCATCATTTTAGCGCGTGTCCCACGACGACACAACAAATATTCAGTTTTGTACAGCTGCGGTGCAAATATTTAATAATAACTATATGGCGTTCTAAAACTGACGCAAATACTAGTGCAAATAGTAGAGCGTGTTTCACGCAGTAAATTTTCAATTGGCTAGAAACTGGAGTCGCTAGAAGGCAACGCGTTAAAGCGGTATAATCTAAACCGAAGAAATACTGCGTATTCCTTATCATTAACGATATCGGAGTCACTTTCACTGTATTGAATAATATTATGCTCGTTGCGTGTGTTTATTTAATTGCTGCAAAAACTCGTTTCATCTTCGTAATAGTGGATAGCATAATCCATATCGGTGATAACGCGGTATCAATGTAAAGCCCGACTTAACAAACGACTAATCAGCGAGCGACAGTAATTAAGTAAATGCACAATAATCCGTTTTTTGGTATTATCAAAAAATAATCGAGCATCCAGCATTGAGCAAAAACACCGATTGTGACTACGTTAAAAACGGTGCCAAGGAATTAATTCTTTATTTAAACACGACTCACTGCCATTTCAATATAACAGGCGTTAACGAACGTCTAGCATCTGTAAAGATAACGACTGTCACGAATAATTTACGATCCACACGGGACTATAATATACTTCCAGTTGTATTATTTATCTTATAATAGACACGAAGAAAAAAAAGACGTCACTTTTTATCGTCGCGAAGATATTAATCTTCACACTTTTTAAAGGCAAAACAAAGATGTCCCCTGAATTATTTTAATAACAGATTCTCCGACAGACTTAGCGTTTTTTTTTTCGAATGTTTTGACTGAATCTGTGGAATGATTCCAAATGAAATGGGATTCTGTCATCTAGAAAAATTTTATCTCGAGAGTGCAATGGGCTGAAAAAAATATTTGGTTGAAAATAAACAAACTAGAAAAATTCTTGATTATATGAATCAGAATTCCAGTTATCTCAACTGGAATTTTAATAAATTTAATTAGAATTTTTTTTAGTAGATTTAACCAAAGAATTTTCTGATTTAATCATTTCAACCAAACATTTTTTTCAGTGCGCAGTGACTACGTTTAACAAAAAACGCATTTTTAAAACTGTAAGATTCTTTAATTAATTGATCTTGTCTTCAATTCCTCAGTGGATCTAAATGTATAAACTAATCATATTAATCTTTACAGGACGGGAAAATTACTACAGTGACGCTGAAACAGTGTTATACTGATTCACATTTTGAAGCAAGGAATACAGTGAGAGATATAATGAATTGTAACAAAATCTTACTCAAGGAAAAGCTGTGGGATTTTAAAAATTAATCTCCGTCTTCTAAAGGTTAAAGAATCGTACATAGTTGCAAAGCTGCTTTTTCTACTGAACGCCAATCCCTCTTGCGATTCGCGGGGTGAACGTGAAACTTATTACGAACAATTTATGCGGGCGCTCGAGAGGAGGAGGAGGAGGAGGAGGTGGAGGTGGAGGAGGAGAAGAAGAAAAGTATCTCCTGTATGTATATAGAGCCACAGATACGGGCCAATTATTTTTTGGAACGCATTTACATGACGCCCGTATAGGTATGCGCCGATCGAGAGCGAGGTCGAGATAAGCTCGACATAAGTCGAGTGCAACAAAAGAAAATAATGCCCTGCTGCAGCACGGTAACAAGTCGTACTTTTCCACGCCATTATTAACGGCGTGTTCGGTCTTCTCTCCCGGAATATTTACACGCAAGTCAATTATTTGCCATTGCACGTTTTCGCCTTCGACGTGACGAATTGCGGACGAGAAGAGGTAGCCGGGTGCGTTCGCGTATATTATCCAGCGAAAGAGAATGTTATGTTTAGCCAGAGAAAGAGAAAGGGAAAAATAAAGAGAAAAAGAGATGAAATGGAAAAAATATATTCACGGCCGTTTTCAGCGCCGATTGCGCCGATCGAGAGTCTCAATGATTGTGTTTGTGACTTTATCTTATCGCCGAAATTAAAAATATGTCTGCCCCTGCTTGCATATTGATCTTGTATCGGTGCAAATTACGATCGACTAGTCAATCATGCGTAACACTCGCTAGAGCAGTTTTTAAGAGATAGATACAGGCGTTAGTAAACGCATCGGTTATCGAAAGCGCAAGTTACGCGAAAGCTTTACAGGTAACTTTAGAGGCCGGTCGCAGCCGGTCGCGCCTTTCGAGCGCGACACGCTCGAGGAAAGATCGCGCTTAATTGAGTGCGCAATATCGAGTGAAACGCAGAATGCGAAACAATAGTCTAAATCGGCTTTGAGTAGAAGCTCGGAGATTATGGAATATCGAGTTGCAAACGGATCGATCGAGTCACGCACATGTAATAGACGCACAACAGACGCAACATCGTCGCTGCCAAGGCTAAGAATAACCGTAATTATCACGAGATATTAATTTTCGCATGCGAGCATGAAATTGCTAACCTAAAGATTTCTCTTTATGAAAATTCAACAATAAGAAATAGAAGTAATGGTCCTAACGGTCAAAATCTAAATTTTTAATGCTTAAATAATTAAATCTTAATTACTATACTTGTACTGTATATGTACATGCATATATTTGTCGTCAATCGCACTGCGCGTTGATTTTTTTGGATTTATAAATGCAATTAAACTACTGTAGTAATATCACGAATTAAATTGATAAGCTATTTTAATAATCTGATGTTCAATCAGGCATTCTATTTAACATCATGCCTGATTGCCCATCAAATTATTAAGATAGCTTATCGATATTTAATTCGTGATATTATTACAGTAATTTTATTGTGTTTATAAATCCGAAAAATCAATTCAACGCGCGCAGTGCGAAATAAATAAATAAATAAATATGGTAAATAAATAAATATACTATATATGCATGTATATAATATAAGTACTATAGTAATCCAGATTGAATTATTTAAGCAATAAAAACTTTCACCGTCAGAACATTGCTTCTTCCTTATTGAATTTTCAAATACACAGTCCAGTAAGATTCTTATTGTTCTCTCTATGAGAGTATTGTAAATTCGTTCATGCATTTCACACATTTGTGCTTTTTTGCGAAACAAGCTCATCTTTATCGAAGCATACAGATGACCCCGACTGCTTATCGTTCACCTTCGTGCTGCACAAAAATAACCGATCTCCTAAAAAAGCGAATCGATTATTTAAGAAAAAATACGCAAAAAAATACTGTGTTCCAAAAAAATTTTGGGAATTGCCGAATGCCATCTTCTCTTCGAAAAAATATTAGAGTCTAACTTTGTCATAAATATAAATAATAAAAAAGAAATTATTTCGCACTGATTATTGCACTAAAACCTTCATTAGAGCTTTGATTATTTTTTTATTGAAAAAATATTATATTATTGCGATATGGGAAATATTTTAACTCTAAAATGTTACCACTGTTTGAGTAATACAGTACTGCTATCCATACGTAAATTTTACGTACAAGGAAATAGGCCACTCTTAATTGACATTATTAATTAAGGTAACACAAGCGTTTCATATGTTTCACACTTTCGATGATAAAATATTTATAAGTTAGACTTTTATAAACTTATATAACCTAATTATTAACTTAAAAGGAAAGAAAGAATAAAAGCACACTATTAAATTTAATTTTAAAATAATAGAAATAAGTAATCCAACTATGTATGAGAGTCTCTTCATAACATTTAAACAGTATGTATATATTAACACAAAACACTGCTTAAAAACCGAATAATTTGTGATGCTCTTTGTTGTTGTTTTGCTGACAGGAGAATTCAAAGTGATATATACGGACAGAATTTTTAAAAACTTATCTTCGGTTGGCCTGACTTTTATCGTGACAGATTGGATCTCTTAATGACACTGCAGGTATAGCCAACGCTCATTTCTATAACGTAAAATGTATCGATAACATTTTACACACTGAGAAATTTCTGGTTGAAAATGGACAAACCAGATTCTGATCGTATCAATTCAGAATTCTGATTGTCTCAACTAGACTTATAATTCAACTAGAAAATTCTGGATTTGTTCATTTCCAATCAGAATTCCAATTAATGGAACCAGACTCTTTTTCCAATGTGAATCAAACAACGTGTGTCTTCCATTTCGATCTTAAAAAGAAAGTTATTAATATTACTTTTTATATTAAAATACTTGGTCACTAGAATAAATTAAGATTTATTGTTTAAAAGATATTTTCATTTCATCTTCAAAGATATATTATTTTAACCGGCCTAAATAATGATTATTAAGAAGAAAAATTTGAAAACAAGAACTGTTCTCTCGATTTAGTTGAAACGACAAAATTTTTTGACGTAAATCCCCGATGGGGTTGACAACGCTGAGTAAAACGGTGGATTTACACCCTTTTTGCTGCACTGTCCCTTTTAATTACGAATAACGAATATTTTCCTGGCGAATGCATTTTTTTCACGGCATGCCTCAAGCGAACCGAAGCGAGTCGGGCCGAGCCGAACGGAGTCGAGAGTTTCTAACGAGTTTCACCGATCGGCGCGAGAAAGATTTATATCTCGAGTATCGGAGGCATTATGACGCGAGCATTAGACAGAACGGTGATAAAAACTTCGGCGATCGATGGGCCGATCGTGCGTTTCGCGACTAGTTTCGAATGAACTTATCAAGAGTCAGTCGAGCGAAACAGCAGAATCGTCGATCATTATCTACTCGCTCGTAATCGTTGATCAAGAGGTTAATGGGACGGGATTTAGCAACTTTGACGAAGGAGCCAGTTTCGAGCGCTGCTTCGATTCCGCTCTTCTTACAAGAAAAATCATCAAAGTATCCCCTTCCAATTTTGATGAGCTTCGTACAATACACAAATTTAAACCGATGAGAGTAAATCTAATTAAACAAAAAAAATTCTACATTCGATCAAAGCGGCATTCAATCTTATTGCTCAAATATTTATATGAATTTATGTACACATATCTAATTCTGCAAACCGCGCGCCGAAATCTTTTTCGGTCTTGAAACGCAATCATTAATATCATCGTGCTTCCAGGGATTTTCTTGTTAGATAATAAAGTGCCGCGCGCGGAGAACCGTCGTCATAATTAATCGAAACGTCTCTTCGTTGATAAATAAATTGTCGATGCGGCACGACGTTTACGCGGCAAGAGGAGGTTGTGCTACGCAAGAATGGAGCATTAAGATGTCCGTATATCTCTGATGTATATCGCTTCCGCACGCAGCTGGTCCGCGCCCAAATATTTGCACGTTTCTTTTCTCCCGGCCTTTCGCGGTGAACTGTGAGGTGTGGATTCGACTGCTACAACGCACGTGTGTAAATACGTACAGATGCGCGGGTGTGTGTTAACAAGTGTGTCGTAATCGGCAAGGTCGTCGGGAAACGCTGACGTTGACGCCGACGTTGCTTTTCAGCGACGCCGTTGACGATGACGGAAGAGAGAGAGAGAGAGAGAGAAGAGAGACAGACAGACATACATAGAAAGAGCGAGAGAGAGCGACAGAGAAGAGAGGAAAGATAGAGAGACATAGAGAGAGAGAGAGAGAGAGAGAGCGAGAGAGAGAAGGTGGGGGGGAGAGAAAGGAAAAGAAGGCGCGCACGGTCCAAAGAGGCCAATCAGCGCGTATAACGTGTATTGTTTCGTTATGTTTTAATGTTACCGCTCTCCATGCCGCTATCGCATTCGCGCGAACGGCCGCGATGTCTCGCGACGAGCCGGCGAGAGCTGAACGGTTGATCCCACTTACGCAATTTTCACTCATATAGCACGCGATATCCGCTCGATGAATTCCGGCTTGATTTTTATGAGATCCTAAACCGGCTCCGAATATTTAAATATTTATAAAGTCGGAACGTCACATTTTGAATGTCTTTGAAGATACAATTATTTCTCAAAACAGGAAATGCTATTTCGGTAATAAAAGAATTCTTGTTGTGTCTGCAACGTTTATTTTTGAAAAAAAAAGGAAATACAACTTTATCATTATAGAATCCAAAATAAACGGTTTATTTCTTACAAGAACTTTTAATCTCATAAGAATGTCTTATAATTTCTTACAAGAATTTTAATCTTTTATAATTGAATTTTAATTTTTATAATAGAATTTTATAAAAAATTATTGGCCATTTTTAAGATCAATTTCCAAGTCAGAGAAAAGTGTCTAACAGTACTTAAATGAAAATCGACCGAGAAATTATAAATAAGCGACGTTCACGAATAAGCAAATAAGGTTATATTTGATTAAAGTTGATTTTGAGAGATATTTAATAATATTTTTAAATTTACAATTTCTAGTTCAAGCAAAGTTTATTTCTCCTATACTTTCTACAAACTAAGTGAAGGAAATAATCCTGATAGTTCTCGATATAATATATTATATTTCTTAAATATTATAAATTATATCATTGTCTCAAAATCATACGAATTAAATGAAGAATTTTTGTTATCCAACACGATGCATGTCAGCGTGTTTTAATTCTCGCAATTACTTCAATAACTATTTATCAAACCGGCTGAGTGTCGCTCTCGATAATTTCTTATAAATATTTTCTACATGCCTCCATTAAGCGATATTGCCAGTTCGCGATGTAGGAGTTACTTTCCCTCGCTTTCGTCGATTTCATAACGCGGCGCGGAACTGCTGATCGTCTTTATTTAATCGCACGCCACGTACGATCGACCGGTATTATCGCTTCGAATAATTAGCAAAGTGCAACGTGGGACAAAGGCAAAGAGAAAGAAACGGAGCGACACGACGTTTGACGTTCAGCCGCACGTGTTCACCGTTTTCATCGTTCGCATTCGAGAAATCATTTCGTCGTGCGATCGTAGTCGCGGATTCGTTCGCTGCGCGACGAAAAGAGAAGGTCGAACATCCGACTGGACTGGGCTAACTGTAAAATGGCGGTTCCGCTACTCCGCGCAAAAAGAACGTCCCGGTGTCTTGGTAGGCCTCAACACCAAGGTGATCGCACGGCCTTGTGTCACGTGTACGTCCATTAGTGTCGCCGTTTATATACGGTACGTAGAGTATCATACGTGTAGTGTGCACGCGCGGCCCGCGCGTCTACTGTCGCGTTCGCGGGATGGTCGTTCCTCCTCACGTGTACGGCATTCCTCTCATTCCGCCTCCCTTATCCCGCACCTTTTGCATCCTCCGAACTCCCTGGAGAGCTGCTTTAGAAAGGATCGCGCGCGTTCAAAGGTTCTTGCTCGCGCGCGCCTCGAGGCGGCCACGGGGTGTCCGAGAATGTCGGCGCGGAGAAGCGAACGCACGTTTTCTCTCCTCGCGAAATTAAAAAATATCCATTCTGATTTTTATGTATTAAGAAAGCGGAATAATAATTTCTTCGAGGGATGAACTCTTCGAATTGAGCGCTCTGGACTCGCATTTTTTAATATGTAATATATACGAAAAAATGACAGCATTAACTAATAGCAGTCTAACTGAAAATAATCTTGATTCAATAACAGTATTAATAGCAAATGTCTTATGAAAGAGTATGATGTATTTGTTTCATTAAACTGTCATTGAATTGAGGATTCTGTTCATTTACTATTATTATCTCATATTGTCAGAAGTGAGAAAATACACAAAATTATTGCAAAATATATTAATAATATGAAATATATATGTCAATAAAACAATATTTACAATCGATAGAATTTGTAGAATATGAAAACTCTTTTTTTGTTTCATTAATTAATAAATAATTGATTAATAAGTAATTAATAAGTAATTGTTAGAAAAGCGAAATAACTTATTTCACAGCTATGGTAAACTGTCTAATTAATAATAATAAAAATAAATATGATTTAATTTCTTCCCGAAGAAGATAATTTTCAGTATATCTTATAAATCTATTCGACTGCAAACATTTAGTTTATTAATATATCTATTCAAATATAATTTGCAAAAATTTATATATTATTCTTTCTCGCTCCTGACGTCACAATCCGAGATCGTAATGGTAAGTGACAGGAGAATCTTAATAAGATTATTTTTAATTAGACTGCTATCGGGGCTAATGCTATTAATCAACATCATTTTTTTTCCGTGTAACATATATTATTTTATTATTGCGATATTTTTCGAGAATAAGGCTCCAGGACAAGCGATTCCCCCCGCGGCTCTGAATCCCACCTTCGTTCCAAAGAATGATGGATGGGTCCGCGATACTCAATCGCGGCGAAGCAAGACACCCGTTAGACTCACGTTCTTATGCGAGGCCTAGTTTTAGACTCCCACCCACGACAGCCACCGACGAGAGCAGATTCCAGAAGAGAACACGTACACCGTGGCCGACTCTATCATATCCCAGCGCTATCTACGATCTGCGCTCGCACTGTACAGCGCGAAATATTTGCCCAATTAGGACAAACAAGAAAGACAAAATTGCTTTATCTGATTGTATCCACGTGCGAAAATATATAATGAATTAATTTTTGTGTAAATTAATTTATATTCACTACCGCCACATTATTGCGCAGCGGAACGCAAAAAATATAAAATATTATATCCGACATATATATGTATATATATTACACGTATACAACAAAATCCATTACATATATGCCCGTTAGTAACAGTAAAGTGGTAAGAACCGTTATTCACTCTTACTTGCAATCATTGTACGATCCGATCGTATCGTCCGTCGCTTTCGCAACGCGAAATGTACGGGGTGGCCAGGACGCCCGATGGTTTTCCGATCTTCGTACCGAAATTCAATCGACGAGGCCGTTTCTCAAATCGACCTGGATCGGATCGAGTATCCTGAGCCCGGGAGCCCGGGATGTGTCTTAATGCCGCGCGAGAAAGGCACGGAGAAAGTGCACCTACTGCGCTCGATCGCTTCGCGATTTAGAAATCGTGCGAGAGCGGACTTGGAGCGATTTCAACGCCGCGCGAATCGCGCGTTATGGCGCGCAATCGTTGAAACGAAGAGCAAGGAAAGAACAAAAAAAAAATGGAGGAAAGAGAGCCTAGGGAAGTGATATCTCGTTTAATTCGACTCGGTCCGTACAAGGAGATGCTCAAGCATGCCGAAGGACGTTGTGAATCTGAACTTGGATGAAAAATCATTTGCGAATATCACCTATAGATTATAGTTGCGCAGATGTAACGAATGTAATGCTCCGACAATTTGTTGAATTCTATTTATAAAAAAATATTGTAGGTAGAGTTTCGTAAATAAGTTACACACGTAGGAAATGTAATAATAAATTCCAGCTTGGATATGAAATAAAATAAATTGTTTAGGAATGTATACGTGTTTTTTTGACAAAATTAAAAAATTAAAAAGTTATTAAAAAATTATAGATTTTTGTATCTGAAAGTACTATAAAAAATTTGACAGCGATTTAGGATCTGGATGAAAAATTATTTCAATAAGAAGTAGAGATGTTCTTATAAAATAATTAAGATAAAATGAGAATACGTTCATTTAAATATTGATCATATACAAATATTGATCTAAATAGTTTCATATGTATGTAACATTCATTTTATATGGAAAGTATAAGTTTCTATTTTCAGACACTTTCTGTAGAGACTATACAGCACGTTGCAAATCAGTGAATTAAACGTCAATAAAATTGTTGCGTAATGCGCCAATTATTTAAGATAAAGTTCATAATTATATAAGATATTCTTTGCTTGAAAGATGTCTCCGACAAATTACTGAAAATTTTTTTTTCCTTTTGTTATAAAATATGCTTGTTAAAATGTCCAATGTAATTACACTTGTGTTAACGACTTATTGAAACGTAAGCGAGTACGTTATCTCTGTTATAGAAACAATTTGCTTCTTTATCTTTGAAACGGTAAAACTTTTATAGAAATGTTTTTTTCTACGTTTACAACAATGTCGTGTATAAATAACGCGTAAAACTACAATTGTTCCACGGCGACAGATAAGATTTTATTACACGTAATTTTTTGTCATACGATTTATGAATTCGATTTGCTCGTTAAATTTTGCCACGCTACATTTTTACATCAAAAAGGTAAAATTTGTTATATTATATATGTTTTTAATTCTTCTTTTTTAAATCCTTTTAATTTTTTTTTCATTCTTCCAAACCGAACGAATCCCGTAACGCGCACTTAGTATTGCAATAAAGAGAAACGAAAAATGAACGCTCACGCACATACGTATTCGCGTACAATCGCATACACGGTATGGGGAGAGACGGAAAGTCGCTAGCCATTTCTTCACTATTAATTATATTCCCCGCCAAGGCGAAGTCTTTTTACGGCGCTACATTCCAGACAGCTGCAAACGTTGCACTTTTCCTGCGTCTCGATGTCGCTTTTACAAATCTGAGCGAAATAAAACTGACTCACTGAACCAATGTGAAAAAGAGGAAATAAAAAGAAGAATTTCGCGTTATTGTCGTTGCGATTAGTAGCAATTAACACTACAGCGATAATTTATTCCGTAAGAGATTTTTTCGATAATTACTCTTTCAATTTGAAACAACGTGATATGCTATACATTGAAAATTGAAAGTTTTTACAAAAGTTAAAAATTTTATAAAAAAAGTTTTATAAAAAAATGTATTCAAGCGAAAAAAATATCTCTTAATGTATCCTCCGAACGTCTTAAGATCTAATATATTAAATATATGCCCTATGAGTAGAAGAATTTATAAAAAGAATACAAAATCCATTTAAAGTAAAAAAGAGACCTTATTTTTATCGATTCGTGTCTTTCTAAAATTAATCAAGGAATAAGATTTCATTTACATTTTATCGATTTGTTTTTTTTCCTGCAACTGCAGTCGTTCAGAAACTAGAATTTGTTGTTTCTTCATTCTTAGCCCGACATCATCGGGTTCTCATTCAAGTCAAAGAGTGCAAGGAGTATCGGTATTAATTCCGTAAAATTAGATAACAATGCAAAGGTCCGCGCGATTGTTCGGGCGGATTTTTCTGGATCAAAGCGACAAAAATTGGCATCACGGCAGCAAACGCGTGCGCGCGTGTACACCAGCACCGTTCTCCGTTCGCTCGCCTTTACATCCGCGTTTGCGTGACCTTTCGCGTGAGCGTGCGAGCGGGGAAAAATTCCTGCGGACCGGAATATGTAAGTAGTCCAATTAACTCGCAACGGGCTGGATTTCTCCGGCATCGGGACAGACAGGGCATACACCAAAGTAACACGAGCAATTTCGTTAATAACTGAGTATACCCGCCGTCATGTTAACGCGCCATAATTGTTCGACTCTGTAAAAGCGAAATAAGAATCGATCCGGGCGAGAGATGTGGGCGAGAGATATTGACCTTATATTTTCGCTTGTACGCACTTATACGTGTTCATTGTGAAGATTTTAAAACGTTTATACGTATCGGCCGCTCGATCATCGAAACGATTCGAACGGAGCGAATCCAGCCAGTGCGCCTATCGTACTTCGGGTTCGTCGTTCGTCTTTCAACGACATTCCCTCGCCAGAATCCGGGTGAAAGGAGCATTTTCATACTGACGCGCAACACGTTGAAAATCCCCGCCGCGATGTCGATTATTCTCACGAACGATCGGTAAAATCTCAGCCACCCGGAACGCTTTGAAGATGACGACGATCGTCTGATTTTTATGCTGATGATTATCATAGATTGACTCAAGATTTTAAGGATTTTAATTAATCAAAAGAATTAATTTTTGGACTATCTCTTTCCCACGTATCGGGCCAAAGTAGCCCGCATTAAATGACCGACGTAATCCCAGATATGCAAGTGATAAAATTTATTAAATGAACGGAGAGAACCTGCAATTTCCTTCCTTTCTTTCCCCTCGTTTACCTCCCATTGCAGACTTCGACCTGGATCGTTCGAGAGAAATTGTGCCCGAGGCGAGGGCGGATTCCCGTCGACTTAATGGAACTTTTATTTTTTGTTTTTTGGACCCGTCGCGTCGCATGTCGCCGATCGATCGGGAGATAATTTAAGGCAGCATACCGAGCGTTCGTGACGAGCATACGCGATGTACCGATTCGGGCGAGTTGATCTTTTTAATTTTAACGCACAACAATGACAATAAATGCTGCTGTTTATCTTTTTATCTTTTTTAATTCATAAGCGCGCGTTTAAGTTACGAAATATCATTAAGAATGTAATAATTAGCTTAGAATAATTAATTATCAATTTTTTACTTATTTTATCATTATTTCTTATTTTAATTTAAAATAATATTTCTTTACTTAATTAAATTTTTTAATTACAAAATCATTAACTTAGAAAAAAACAATTTTTTTATCGATTGTGTGATAACATTGATTTAATGGATCATTGTTTTACAATTTTTACAATTATTGCTGCACTGAGAAAAATGTTTGGATTAAATAATTTTGGTGGAAAATGGATGAATCAGAATTTCCTTAAATCTACTATAATTCTAATTGATATAATTATTCTAGTAAAAATAAGAATTCTAGTAAATTTTACCAAAAATATTGTATCAATCAGATTATTTCAAATTTCGGTTAACTTAATCTATCTACTAGAATTCTAATAAAAAAATTCTAATTAATCCATTTTCAATCAAAAATTGTTTTCAATGTATAGGAATAATTGGAAAGAATTATTACTTGGAAATTTTTATTTTAATCCTGGATTCTTTGAAGTAAATACGGTCAAAGTGGCACCGATAAAAGAAGTGTTTTAATAAGATTAAGTAATTGATATCCGTTTATACAAACTCTTTTTCTAATATTTACAACTAGAAAAAGACGAAGAATAAGTTGAACCGAGATTAAAGTTAATCTACATTGGTGGAAATGAATATGAGTGAAATAAAAAAACTGAAAAACGTTTTACAATGCTTGCTAGAAATAATGGGAAACAAAAAAAATTACTGCTTGGAAATTTTGATTCTATAATCTTAGACTCTCTGAAATAAATGGATAAAGGGATACTTATAAAAAGAAAAAAATATCTTGATAAGATTAAGTGATCGAATGAAGAAAAAAAGCTGAAGGACGTTTTTTAGACATTACTTCGTTAATGATGCCATAAATATCAATAACCAAGACGATATTATGCCTTGGGAATTAATTAATGGAATCGATCATTTCGAAATGGAAAGTCTCGATAGTTCCTTAAAAATTTTATTGCGGATGAGGCGTACACAATGCGTGCAAAGTGTAACGAAGAAACGCTAAAACCGGTTTTTCATGACCGGGATCAAGTTAAATAAGATCAAATACGATCTTTCTCTGTCCTTTTAAGGATTCTTCAATTACCAAAGAGACATCGATCATAAAATATTGCCAATGTGACTGACGATATAAACGTTCTTGTTAAGAGATTACGATTTCAGAGACTTTATAAAGCTTTTTATATGTATGCATGCAATTAAGAAAAAAATGAGTTATCTTCATTATAAGAAGAATATCATTAATATTCTTAATATCATTAATATTCATACTTCTTTATCACCAAGATATGAATCGTGATTATTTATTTTTGTATTTGCATGTTTCAACACGGAAAGAACGAAAAAAATTTATCTAAGATCAAAAATAATTTCGTTGAATTGTCAAAATAATTATATAGGAAACTCAAACATAATGAACAATAATGTAAAAAGTTTTTACGTTTCTAATAGCCAGTTTGAGTGTCCTTAATTATTTTGATAGTCCAACAAAATTATTTTTAGAGCTGTGACGTCAGAAGTTAGAATGACACGTTAATTTTTATCGAGTGCCTTTCAATACGCATGCGTAGCCTATTTTCATTTACACGTGTTTTTAATCACTTTTTATTTACTAACTGTCAAGAGAGAGTATAAAGCATATTTTTTGTTCAATTTTTAAAGAAAACAAATGTTTAAAGAAAAAGCGATGTCATCATTTTGTTTTATCCAAATTATTTTTATTTTCAAAAATGACAGTAACAAAAATTTAGTAACAAAAATTAATGTGCTGCATTTCTCGCTTTTGACGTCAATATGACTATGCTGATTACTCAAGAGTCTTAATACAATGTCTTATATAAATAAATAATGTTCCATGTTTTTAAATTTCATAATAATTCATGCTACTGACAAGACATTAATGGACTGTCTAGCTAGAAAAGGATTCTTTTTGAGCTGAGATTCCCACGGGTTAAAGTATAATAAGTCGTATTAGAAGGGACTTTCCCTTGATAGAACTTTCGTTTGTACCTCATTAGATTAATTAAATACTATTGAACATTGAAATTTGCGAAAGACGTCGATCGTCCTCGATGTTCTTATTTTCTGAAGTATTATATGCAAATGTGTTATGAGAAACATTGTGCGTATACTTTGCTCTAGTTCTAAGACACCAGGTGTAAGTTAAAGTCGGTAGCTTTATCGGGCCGAACATTGTCCTGGGACAATGCGACAAGAATGCAAGGCACGCTCTTATGCTACGACGAGAGCATGCAGAAAAGAAGGTGTGTATCAATATGTTTTCAGTTGAATTCTTGCCGAGTCAAGAGAGCACCGAGTGCTGTCCTGACGTCGTGGTGCGTTTGATATCAACCGAGTGGTCCAATAACGCAATTGCCATTGAGATTTGGAACGCTATTGTTTCACAGTAAGTTTCCACGTAGGAATCAAATTAACGTTAAGTCGAGCAAGGAGTCAGAGAACCGTATGACTTCTACATTCGCATACAATAAAGGAAAGCCTTTTTAAGTAAGCCTTTTCAGAAAAAAAAAATCTCAAAAGTTGCCCTGTCTTTGAAAATTAATTCAGATCTAGTTCTGTTCATAAATGCGTTTCAAGACTGAAAAAGATTTCGTCGCGCGGTTTGAATTGGATATGTTTATAAATTCACTCTGAAATATTTAAGCACTAAGATCCACTTTGATCGAAAATAGGTTTATTTCTCTTAATTCGGACTAACTTAACTATAATTTACTGCAGTTTACATGAAGAACTTACACTTCAACGAGAGTAATAAATTAACAGAATTCCATGAAGCGCGTATCTCGATAGAGACATCAAGTATACGTACATTTACACATTGGCGAACACGCAATTACGTTATCATGTTATTATGTATTTATCTATTCCGTTGTTTGATATATATTAGCATCATACTGGTGAGATGTTAATCCAGTGAAATTTCGGCATTTCGAATGAACATTATCTTACGATAACGGATTACATCACGAAGACTTACGATGCGTGTTCGCGTGTCACGGGTGTTTCTACGAGAGACATCATCGTTACAAGCGTAATCGTTCGGTTCATCATTCGTTCGCTCGCTCGTTCGTTCGTTAGTTCTGACGTAAGAACGCATTGTTCTCATCTCGGCGTAACTCAAGCTAAACGCATTTTCCCTCATTTGCCGGCCGGAGCGCGGCGCGAAAGGCAGGGGAAAAAACGAGAACAAGATGAGAGAGACGGAAAGAGAGGCAAAAAAAGACAGAGAGAGGAGGGGGGGGGAGAGGAGAGAGAAGAAAAGGACGCCGCAGTGCCGGAGAGAAGGTGAAGGTGGCTCGCCCGTACAAATGTGGAAGAAGGTAGCGGCGTGGAAAAGGTACGAGAGGAGCCTTGACCGATGCGTGATCATCGGCTGTGGACAACGAACGGAGGTTCGTGCAACGTTCGACCGATTCAGCCCGGCAGGAATGCTCCTCCGCTGTACCGTTATGTCGCGGAACGCCTCGGCCGGACGATCTATCGGCGGCGATCTAGAAAGCAAGCGCGACGAAAGTGTTCCGGTTAGGAAGCGAAATCCTGACCGGAGCCTCGCTGCACCCCGTCGACGAGTCCCGTCGATGTTCTCGCGTTTCTCGAAGAACGTCACTCGACGAAAGCAAGTAGGCTGTGTATTGGTATTCTTCTCGATCTGTTTCTATTTCTTGTTTTTTTTTTTTTGTAATTGTGCGCAATCAGCGTAGCGACACGTTTTGCAGCGTCGCACAACGTACAGTTCTCGGCCAGGAGGTTCGTGGGTTTAAAGATAACAGTTTTTTTTCGAATCGTCAGGAACCGGTTCGAACGAGGAGCCACGAGAAACTCCGATAGGAGTTACTTACGGATTGTAACAATATTATAAGAACACATTTTTATGACGTAGAATAGAAGACATTAATTTGTACAAAATACAAAATTGGCGGTGATTTAGAATCTAGAGCAAATATTATGCCAATAAGAAGTAGACACACATGTTTAAAGAAATAATTAAAATGAAGTAAAAAATTTTTCATTCAAATTTTTCAATATTAATCTTATTAAACTTTATATAGAAAGTTTAATTTTCAATTTCAGTATATCAAGTGCTGACTTTTTGCAACCTTTAAATATCATTTATATTTAACTATTGTATTCAATAATTATGCGAGAAGAAAATTGCTTTTGTTTTTAATTTCTTTCTTTAGACAACTTCAAGATAATTCGAAAAAGATAATAGTTTCTTACATTTTTCTAATTTCGCATATTTTTATAATTAATTTTCAAACCCCAAGGTTATAAAGTTTGTTAAAACTCCCTCTTGAAGTTTGTTAAAAAAATTACGAGAAATATTTTCCTCAAAGTTAGTTTATGTTAAAAAAGCCTCTTATTTTTAATCACGATAATTAATTGAAAGTTACAAGTGCTTCGACATCAACGCGAAGAACAATCGATTCCAAAACAGCTGAAGAATCGGCTCGACACTTTGCAGATAATTATATCTCCTCAGAATAACAATTAAGTTGAAACTGTCACGAACTAAAAAAATAACAATAAAAACATCCGAAGGAAGAGGCGCACGATACGTTTGGGTACTCGACAAATTATTTATAGCAACGATAAATGCGCAACAGGTTTCCACACATTTTTGCGGAAGTTACTCGTTACATAACATCAAGTGTCATACTTCCTAGTAATATAAAAAAAAAACATAAAGAATAAAAGGAAAAGAGCGAGGAAGAGAGAACGAACAAACGTCGTCTATCGAAAGGAAAAGTCTTCTAATAAAACCAGCAGCCAGTCGCACGTGATATGATAAAGATTACAAAATCAGAACATTCTTAATCCGAGAGAACTCGAAGGATCAGGTTGAGAGATCGGAATAAAAAGGATTGTCCGATACGAGTGCTCGCTCTTTAAATGTTAGTTCGCGATTCCGCGAAAGGTTCTTTTTTCATTATTATTTTTTTTTTTTTGCGCCCGGGTAATCGGCCGGGCGCGTCCGGGCGCATATTCGGAGCATATTCAGAGCGCGAGAGAGCAGGTGGAAGCGGTTCTGGAGTAGGAACTGGTTTGGTGGGAGCCGCGAGGTGGTCCGCTGGTATCTCTCGGTGTACGCCGGCATGCCGCTCTCGGTATACGCTGGCACGTTGTCGCACGAGTATATTCATGCCAGTGGCGGGAGTCCCCGAGGGAAGCCGGTGGGGCTTCCTCGCTCACTTCGCCGACAAGTGATCGTTTACAGTTATAGTCAGTCCGCATTGGGCGCTCGGCCGGCCCTGACTATATCGGTACATGTAGTCGTTGATAAAATATCGCTCCCGATTTTTTTCGGATACGCGATTTTGCTGAAGCCTCCTCCTCCTCCCTCTTCCTCTCACCCTTTCTCAAAACGAGAAATTTGCAATTGTGTTGAAAAACAGTGATTCGGATTCTTCTTCCTCTCCTCTCTTCCTCCCCCTCCCTCCCCCTTTTCTCTCTCTAATTTAATTTTTTTTTTCTAAATTTCCTTATCGTGATTGCCGATAATTGTCGTCGACGTTGCTGTTTACGAGTTGAAATTGACAACATCGGTCGCGACAGGCAAAGCGATTATTGATAATCGTCGAAGGCAGCGGGCTCGCGGGCTAGGAACGAATGATGATTTAGTGGCAAGATCAAGTGAGTGTCGTGTGAAAGGAAAAGTGTGCGGGACGTTCGGCGGCGAAAAGCGCGCTAGTGCCAGACGCCAGTTTCAGTGAGCGTGCCACTCGCCGCACTTACACGGGGCACTGATGGAGAATAATCGACCGGCGAGGTAAATAATACATTTTTACGTTCGCGACACCCGAGCGAGAGACGACGAAGCGAGCGAGGAACGAACACGTCCGCACTTTTGCGCCATCCCGGAATGCGGCCGCTCGCGATCCGGAACCGCAACGTTCTTTCGACGACGTCAACCGAGGGGCCTCGTTTACGGACTGTGAAGAGCTTTCTAACGCGCGCGTGCGATCTCGATGTGAATAGGAAAGAGAATCAATATCCGACGAACACGCAAAAATCGATAAAAAGATATCAATTTGACTTTATTTTAATTCTTAACATCGATAAACAGTCAAATTTTGTAACAAAAAAAAAATCATCGTTTTGACTCTCAAAATAAAGATATTTATCTTTTCTCTTGATTTGACATATTTCTTGGATACAAAAGCATTCGAAGTGCAGTGTTTCATAGCTTTTCCCGTGACACGTGTTCTCTATATTCTTTTGAAATTAAAGGCGATTTAATTAATAAGATCAAGATATAAAATCGATTTTAGCGATTAGATTTAAATTAATTATTAAAAAAATAATTCATTTAATACATCTTTTTTGGGCTCGAAGAAAACTCAAACGTCAGATTACTCGGCGTCAGATTAGCTTACGTAGCGAGGCGGCGTCGCGGATACGATGGTACGCCACCGTAAATCATAACGTGGCACTCGAAGGTTATCATACGGCGTTAATTATTATCGAAGAGATCATTCGATCGTATACATAACAAGCGTCTTCAACAATGAATATATGTTTGATGATACACCGCGCGTCCGCCAAAATTGTTCAGAAAATTAAAACAAGAGATCAAACATTTCCTGTCGCTGTTACATCGCCCTTGACATTTTATCCGATAAGCGGATACTTTTCTCTTCACGCGTCAAGAGCACCGAGTATATCTGCGCTGATAATAAAAGCAAATTAATGCTCGATAATACAAATAAATGGCAATCAAAATGGCGTGCTGTTTTCGAACGGTTTTCAACAGAAACGTTTTGATAAGAATACTACTTTTAATAGTTTCTTTTTCTAATGTATATATGCAAAGTATTAAAATTCTTATCGTGTTTATATAATTCTAAGATATATATATATATAATATACAATATATATATGTGTGATTTTTATATAAAATTACATCATGTATTTCACATATATAATTTGTAATACGTGTATATATATATATTGAGAAAAATTTCTGGTTGAAAATAAACCAGAAAATTGTAATCCTATCAATTAAAATTTTAATTACCTCAACTAGAATTATAATAGATTCAATCAGAAAATTCTGATTTGTTTATTTTTAATCAGAATTCCTATTAATACAACTAGACTTTTTATCCAATATATATATATAGTAATTTATTTACATATCAATTACTTTTATATTATCATATTTATTTATCAAGATATATACATATATATATATATATATGTATATATAAAATACATGATTCGTACATATTCATATATATAGATAATATATATGTACATAACTCATAAAAAACTTACAAAATGTGCGCCAGAGAAGGAATAGAGTTACGATAAGTTATTGCAGCAGAGTTATCGATATCGGATACGACCTATTAAAAGATAGAGAAGTGACTTTGTTATTATGCAGCGTGTTCTCGCAAAATTTATGTATCATTGTCGCGATAGAAATGTGTCCTGAAAAATTGGACCTTGTATTTCGTGTATTTCGCCACTTTGCAATTGTAGGTCGATTTGTCATGCTTGCTAGCAATATTGCGTGCGTTAACATAATACAAGCATGCGTTTACGAATCGAATGTGCGTGGGGCTGCAAATTTTCGCTACCAACGTATCCACTCGGCGATTAATTATAATCGCATTAAGCTAATATGTTCCTAAACGAATAACGTGTCGCAACTACTGTTGTAGAAAACTTCGCATAAATTTTATATTAATTCGATATGAAAGATATCAAGTGAATAAAATGAACTGTGTCGAAATATTATAATCGAGGCATTTATATTGATATAATTAAGGAAATATATTGATATAATTAATATGTTAATGTAATTTTGTAACTTTTTATTTTCGAAAAATAAATACGAGAAAAACATTCTACCTTTTTTTAACGTTGAAAAAAGAAGGATTTGAACAACTGTTCAAATGTTAAGTGAAATAATTTCAATCAAATATTCGTATAACTAAATATTAATATGATTAAACATAATTATACTCTTCTAAATATTTAATAAGTATTCAAACATAATAATATAATACCAAACTAATTGTTTAGTAACAATTATTAAATATTTACAAAAGTAAAATTATTTTTTATTACATTAATGAAACATTTCATTGAAATTATTTTGCTCAACAATTGACAGCTATTAGACTCTTTTTTCAGTTTAATTTAAAACGAAGGAATCTACGGAAAATTCGGCGTTGCATACGAATTTCTTCAGAAACATCAGGAGGTTTGAAAAATCGAAAGTTAATTATTCCCGATACTATCGTGCATTATGCAACTCCACTGTATTGCTCAATTTCATAGACAGCCCGATCTGACTGTATTACTGTTCATGCGTTTACGCGTCAAGGTTTGACGAAATCATAATATCATAAGAGCAATCGCATGAGTGCTCGATAGCGGGAGAAAGTAAGAGCCATGGAGAAGTCGTGTTTCGCATCCACCTCGAATCACCGGTCTCGATTCTGACAGCCGGATTGGTCCAATCTGACATGTGCATACGTGGCCACGAGCGGCAATTCTTGGCATTGAAGAGCAAAGTAGGAAAAACGGGATACCCCGATTTGATAATATTATCACCCACACGTGCTTGTGTTGATCTCTTTCTTTCTCTCTCTCTCTCTCTCTCTCTCTCTCTCTCTCTCTCTCTCTCTCTCTCTCTTTCTCTTTTTCCATCTCGCTTTACTCGCAATAACAGAGCCAATATTTTAAAGAAGCAGCATCGTGACTTATAGTCTGGTAGTCGGATATTTCAGAATCATCGAACGAGACATTAGCGTCAGCATCGATAATGACGTTTAATCTTGATAGATGATTCTAAAAGTTTTTTTTCTCTGCAATAAATTATTGCATTATGTACATCCCGTAAGACGTAATAGTTTTATCACGAATATTGTTCATTATAATGTGATTCTATATTTCATCTTATTTTTATTTCACATATATATTTCAAATATATAAATCTTATAAAGTGTATAATAATATATAATTATTTATTTTTCGAAATCTTGAATAACATCATTATTTTATCTTGCATAAACATATCTATATTTATAGCAGACACTTTAAATGTAATATAATTTAATCCTTGTTATATAATATTTTTTTATTTTTTAAACACAGCTACAATATCATAAGAACTTAATTAAAGATATTAACTTTTAATTGCTTCTTTCCATTCATCATTTATTACAAACTGTATTTATTTTTTATCATTTATAATTATGAAAAAGATAGGAAGGCAGCTGCAACGATATTTGCGTAAGAAGAGCGTTTCCTGCTTTCTTTTCTAGTATTTTTCTAGCACTTACGCATTTTTTAAAAATAATGCGATCTGTTACAGAAGGATCGAGCTGTGATTTTGATCGGAATAATGCGAAGCCTGGATAGGCTATCGAGTAGCGACCAAGACTGCGGTGATCGGGAAATGTACATCGACCTGGACGACGCCTCCGTTGACTCGCTTACCGGCAAACGTACTCGCCACCATGTCGCGGAGGTATTTCACCTATTCTCTTCTCTCTCTCTCTCTCTCTCTCTCTCTCTCTCTCTCTCTCTTTCTCTCTCTCTCGTTTCCCTTTTTTTTATCGCACTTTGTGACGCGCATTATCTCGCCCCAGGCTTTTAAAGTTCCGTAAGCATTTACACCGAATAAAAAAAGATACTCGACCCACATAATTCTTTATTATCATACCGATTTGATAAGACAGGCTTTTCCGACGCTTCTTGATTTGTAGCACGACGAAATAGATAATTTGCAATGAGACACGAATATAATGTTTGCAACGCGATACATAAACAAAATTAGTTGATTCCAACCGAATTCGATGAATAGGTAATAAATTAGTTTTAAAAGCGAAAACCGTTGGACGTAATACGTGGAACAAATGTCACTCATTATCGGTTATCCAAATTGAGTAAATTATTTTTTTTTATCAGCATTATGCAGCACCGCAGAAAATTACAAACATTTTATCTATCAGCATTTATCGCTTAGATAAATATCCTCGAAACGCATTGTTAAAAGGAGGAACAAGGAGGTAAAGAGGTTAAATAAGTTCTTTTGTTGATGAAAATAGCACGGTAAGATCGGTTAGATTAGATTAGGAAATACTATTATGTAAGACGTTATCGCGCATTAAAATAATCACTTTTGTTTGTGTCGATTATATTTGGATATAGACTCACCTTTGGATAATAAATTTTTTATAATATATTTATAAGATAATCATTTTTCTTATAAAATTAATTCAAAATGAATATTAAATTAGCAGTGAATTTAGAATAAATTAAAAAAAATTAATCATATTCTTTTCAAAGTGTTACTAAAATCAATTTAACGAAATAAAAACTTTACATTATAATAAAATATTTATATTACCATTTTTTTTATATAAAACACGATTAAAGATAATAAAAAAACGCACTGTACAAGATATTTATAAACGCTCTGTGTTCTTTGAATGGATTGAGAGTCGCAAATATTATACATCAAATATTATACACAATTTTCGAATGTAAATTTCTTTGTGGGAAGTTTTCAAATGGAGATTCGCTCGTATATTCATCGCGTTGGGCTATGAAACACTGGAGCAAATATTTAATGAAGATCTATTCTGTTATGAACCGAACGAAAAACAGGTGGGCGAGGAGAGCGACAGCAGCGGAAGCGAGAGGAGTCCGAAGCAGGCGAAGAGAAGAAATCGCGGCAGTGCGCCGCCGACCACGAGGAGACGGAAAAGCGGAATTTCCGCGCGCGAGAGGAACCTGAGGAGGCTCGAGAGTAACGAGAGAGAGAGAATGAGAATGCACTCCCTCAATGATGCCTTTGAGGTAACAGTTTATTGCTTCCTCAGGCAGCTTTCGCTTCGTCGTCGCGTCGACGAGCGCGACGAACTTTGCTAAAAACTTTCGAAGAACGAGAAACTTTCGCTACGGAACATTAAATCACGAACAATAAGAGTGAAAATAATGAAGTATAATCGATTTTTGTCCCATAAACACGTCATTCCGCGGGAATGCTGAGCAACGGAAATGCCATGTATTTAAAATACTTATAAGTGAAAATTAGATCAATAAAAATTAAGATGAGGAAATAAGTTAAAGAAATTATTATTATTATTATTATTATTATCAAGCACAAAGATCTGCTTCGACTGAAAATAGGATTCTTTCTTTTATTTAATATAATTAATATAAATATTTGATAATAAAATATTTGAAAGATATTGCAATTAAAAATACTATAATTTTTTTACTATTATTTGTTTCTAATGCTAAAAAAAAGATGATTTGTTTATTTAACTCGATTATATTACGATCATTATTTATTACTACGCGAAACATTGTCGATCGGCATTGAACGACGAAATACAAACAATAGCAATATGTAAAACATTGATTTATGTGGAAGATAAATGATAACTCGCAATTCTATGACACTGCAGCTCTATCCGATAAGTAATTCTTTTATTGACTGATCATGCGTAACATCGTTAAAAATGTATCAACTTTCGACCATATTTGATTAGATTGCAAGTCGTTATTTATCGCGAATGCGACTCGATGTAATAGATAGACTTTCAATCCACTTCTCCCGATTGTAATTTACAGCAATTACGCGAGGTAATACCACACGTAAAAATGGAGAGGAAGCTCAGCAAGATAGAAACGCTCACGTTGGCTAAAAATTATATAATAGCACTGACGAATGTCATATGCGAGATGCGCGGCGAAGAACAGCCGTACACGTGAGTATTGTTCTAATCTAGTGTTTTGTTAAATCGCAACATAGCGTGAAATAATTATCCGCTATATTAAAATTAAACAATTTATATGTGAAGAGAAAAATAAAGAGAAAAAAAATAAAAGAATGAATATTTACACTGAGAAAAAAATAGCCTAAATTTAAATAAATATTTATTTAAATACTACCAACTAAATATTTACTTACGATAAATAAATATTTACTTAATAAAAAGAAGTAATTGTTAAATCAAATTAAAATGTTTTTTATACCAAATAAATATATTTTTATATTTAATAAACATTTAATTGGTATTCAAATAAATATTAATTGAAATTTAGATATTTTTTTCAGAGTGTAGATAAATCTTTTATATATTAAAGTAAGATCGGAAAATAAATATTTTTAATGAGATTTATATTTTAAATGTGTCACAGAAATGTCAATCTAAAATTTAAATTATTCTCCAAATTATCTTTTACAATCTTAATATTTTTACATGTAGAATAAAAATGTTATACAGGTATAAAAAAAAATGTTGTGGTTTGATAAAATATTATTAATGTATTTTATTTAAAAAATGTGTGTGATATGAAAAATTTACTGCATGCATCATTTTTTCTTTAAAAATTATGATTTCTTGAAACTTTTACTTAAAATATCTTTCTGAAATAGACGAAATCACTGAGACATATGAAATGTGCAATTAAAATGGAACATTCTGCCTAGTATATTAAAAAGATTCTGTTCTTTTTCAGATTTGTCGATGGCGAGTGCGGTTCCAGCAGCGGTGACAGTACCGGCCAATTAGAATTAAGCGGGGGCGAACAACCGGACGAATCATCCCCCACATCGATTCACGAGACCAACAACAACAGTCTTCTCCACGAAGATCTAGAACGCAGGATCTAAGAAAATTCGATCTAAACGACAAGTGTCGGGACACGTACATGCATACAATACCACATACACGCGCACACGTACACGCACAGACTCTGTGATAAACTATCATATTAGTGCCTTTCGTAGAGACAGCAATCCGCGACGATTTGCTCATTACTCGCCATGGATCGTCGTACGTTTTCGAAAAATCCGTGCAACAAAACGATGAGTCCGCCGGGATGCAATAAAAGAAACGCAAGAATAGGAAGAAGGGAAAACAAATAGAAAGAGAAAGATAAGATAAACATAACAAAATATAGCGGAATGAATGAAGAAAGGACAAGAAAAAGAGAAAAATAGAAAGAATACGCGTTTTTAGATACGTAATACACGGGACGTTTCCGATCTGAGCGCATAATCCTTTTCAAAGAGAGATTTCTCGAGATGTCCTTAGAAGAAGTTTCATAGAAAGCCATTATTTTTATAACTTAATTTCTATCTACTACGCTAGAGAAATATCTTAACAGCCAAACCCCTAAGATTCCATTATAATTATATTATATAATTATATTATATTTGTCTAAAATGATTTGAGGAATAACGTATTATAATTTTAGACATTATATTTTTCTTACGTAGTTGAATTTCTAAAAAGTTTAGCTCGTTATTGAAAAATCGCTTAATTCTCATTCCCTTTTAACTCAAGGATGAGTGATGCAAAATGTGAAGCAGGTAACAAAATTCTTATTAGTCTATTTTCTTATCTAGGGCTGAAAAAGATAATGTACTTCTCCAAATATCTAAGTAATGACGTGTTCAGGTAGAACGTGCGTCTCGCTGTACATATAGAATATATATCGAGAGAGAAAGAGACAGAGTGTGAGAGTGAGAGAAAGAGAGAGAGAGAAAGAAAGAGAACATATTCAGAAAATATTTATATCGTATGGCACATCAAATACACCGAAAATGACGGTTGTGCAAATTCACATTGTGAGTTTTTCTGTCGATTAAATATCGATTAATTTATTCTTTTATCAACATTGCCGATTTTTAGTGCAAAATATTATCACGCTAGTGTTACAACTACTACTACTATTATTACTATTACTTTTATTCCTATTACTAATACTATTCTGTTACTATATTGCTACACTATTACTACTGCAATCATCACTCCTACTATTATTCCTACTACTATAACTATGCTATACAACTATCATTCCTATATAGAATACCATTGTTACATGGTTAGAGATATTATCTTTTAATATTTTATTTCGAATAATATTCTATTATTTTTTAAAATCTCCTTTTGAAAGATTATCATTATTACTGTTATATTATTATTACATTATTACTATTATTGTTGCTATATTAAATTAATAACACATTAATTTAATATTTCTCGTTGTAGTGATATCATCTGTTGCAACATATGCGTTTCTCCGTCCGCGAATTATCTAAATGACAAACACTTTATTCGCCAATTGGTATTAACCAATCACAATAACTACATTTATAATCTTTTCCAATCATCAGTTTTATTTTTAGCTGCAAGCTATAGACATAAGTAATAACAGTTTGATGGCCAATTACAAACGTAATTAACAAATGTAAAATTAATTAAATTACATTTGATGATTACCAACAGATTCATTACAATTTTACCCATTTCTGTTTCAAAGATTATTAATTGTTACGTAAGTAATTTTGCATAAAGACGAAGCATAATAGTGGTATGGTATACCTAAACAGACTAATCAAGCTAACAGATAGCAATTACGTTAAAATTTGTTAACTGTACATTTGCGACAAATCAAATGCAGCTGATTTATTAGTTTCGTAACTATTATAACGTTCATATATAAATGCATGTTACTATTAGATAGATTAATTGTTCAGTCGCAATTTTATGTCTCGAAGTCATAAGTCGTAAGAAAGTTTACAGTCGATTATCGCAATTATTAATATATGTGTAACAGTTGTCATCATGCGCGCTATTATCGTTGTTATCATTATCATTGTCACTGTCATTGTGATGGTAGTTGCCATGTTCATTGTTTCACACGCCACGCGTTTGTATTTTACTATTATTGATATTATTATTGAATAGCGTATTATTACGATTAAATATCGCATTCACATAATTTTTTATTTGTGCGTATGAATCATTTCCATAACCATGCATAATTAGCTAAAGATGACTAAGATTTTAAACATGTTTCTTACTTTCTAAAAGAATTATACAGTTGAACTGGCGGTTTTAATATTTATGGAAACGGTCCTATTATGAAAAATTTACATGGCACGGTTTTATTATAATGCGACATTTTTCATGTATACATTCGTGTTGTATTTGAAAAATTTTATACAAGAATACAGGGTAATTAAGTTGCTCACCCATACATTATAACTTCTTTCCTAAATGCCTTAAATTATTAAAAAGAAAAATGTTTCGTTTTAAGAGATTTATATTGTAATAAAAGCAATTCTATATTCACCGCATATTTTTTTCGAAAATATCAAGACTGCTTTCCTCTTTTAAAATAACATGTTAAATAACATGATAAAATATTGAAATTTTCTAATTTCGTAATGCACTTTTATTTACATTAACAAAAAATGAGTTTAACAAAATGAGAATAAAGAAAAACGTTTTTATTATTATTGATTTATTTATTCTTTAACATGTGTGGATATTTGTATTTTAGAAACTTCACTTAAACTTAAATAGAAAGAAAGAACATTATGTTTAATTTTTATTGCCCTTGATATGTATGATAACGGCCACAATTAAAACAAATAGCGTTCCTAGCAACCCAAGCAGTACAGCCATAAGAATTGTATCAATTGTTAACCACGGATTTTCCTCTTGAATCCACATAACAGACGTTGTTGTAATTAAGCTGCAAACGCAACGAATATTTGATATAATATTTAAACAAAATTATATTTTATATTAAAAGAAAC
Organism: Acromyrmex echinatior; assembly: GCF_024713525.1. Lineage (NCBI taxonomy): Eukaryota > Metazoa > Arthropoda > Insecta > Hymenoptera > Formicidae > Acromyrmex > Acromyrmex echinatior. Next base: position 2,081,400 of record NC_141869.1, read on the forward strand.
AATATGCAGAAGTCAAATAAAACAGTCGAATTATAATCAAAGCTGTGCAACACACTTTATCTAAAATACATGAATCTTTAATTAATTCATGAATATTTTGAAGAAATAGTAAATATATAAAAAAACTTTTCCTATCGTATTTGATTTAAATAAGAATTTTTAGTGTTTACTATTATAATTATTTGTTCTCATTGTTCAATTTCAATGTTCAGATATACTGTCTTCGCCACTTTACAGATAAGATATATTTTATGGCTATTTTGCATTTTGTAAAGGATATTTTGATCGTGTTTTGCACAGCTCTGAGTATAATTAGCAATGTGGAATGCCGACGTGCTGGTTTCCATTTCTTCCTCGGCGAGCTCGTCGAAGGACAGCGTAATAGCATTGTCCAGATCCTTTCCCAGTTGTTTGAAGGTGGTTTTGCCAAGCCAATCGGCGAGATCGTTGCGATTTAGCTGTCGAAGTCGGTGCACAATCGCCGCGTGCGTCTTTCCCCGGCCCTCCTCGGGAGAATTATTCCAATGAAGGAGTAAACGCAAACACGGGATCTCCTCGTCCACTTTACGCTCTTTTATTCGCGGGAGTGATTGAATGTTAATTAAATATTCGAAGGGTAAATAAAGCTATTAATAAAAGAGTCTTGCGATATAAGGTTACATAGAAAGAATGATTTTGCTGAAGATCTAAAATTTACCTATACATTTAAAAATAATTTTGTTGGACTATTAAAATAATTATGTGGAACACTCGAGATGCAGATTGTTAGAATTACGTCAAAACTTTTGCAGCGTTGCTTATCACGCTTCCTACTCTCTGAATTCTTTAAAATTTTACTGTAAAGAATGAAAATTGAGTCAGTCTTGCAAAAGAGTGACTCAACTTTTATTCTTTGAGTGAGATTTCACTCTTCAGAGTGAGATTCACTGTAAAAGTTTTAGAGAGTATTATTTGGATGGTCCGACAAAATTATTTTCCGATTTGTATCTACTTAAATTTTTAGATACTTCACCAAAATCGTTCTTTTCATATAGAACCATGGAAAAGAGAGCTGACCTGCCTCAGCCAAGCTGCTCGGCAAGTCATAAGTCGTGTAATGAAGCGCGGCGATTAATCGCCTACATTCGACCGGGCTCAATCGAGCTGCGAGATACTCCAATTCGCTCAGATTCACGTCTATCGTACCGCGGATTCTTAAGACAAAAATTATCACGATAATTATGACATAAATACCGATCGCCCGCATTTTTCTTGAAACGAGACATTACAGAAAGAGAAAGAATCGCGCAGATAAAAACAAAAGATCATTCTGTTATAGCATGTGCTTTTATTTCTTTTCAATTCGGGAAAATATCTCATTTTCGTTGTCTCATTTACTTATGGATTAACCTTCTCTGCGATCTCATCGTATCTGCCTCGTTCTTCGTCCCTTTTTCTTTTTTCTGTAACATTTGTAGCAAGGAGTCGGTGACGGGGTCTCCAATTTCTCTGTCCTCACCGGTTCCTTTGGGATAATCGGCGCGGTGACTTCCGTCGTCTGTATCAAATCCGGCGACACGGGTCTTTTCTTCTTTTTCCGCAACTTCTTTCGTCCTTCCTCGATGTCGGGAGAAAAATACTTTCTAAATGTATTTGTACACCCTGATCAGTCGCTTTTTATATTTTATTAAATCTCGGAATCGTGCTGAGAATCACATTATACAAATAATAGGTTTGTTTTATATACTGACTCCTTTTTCCGTCTTCCTGTCAGCTTATCAATGATCCTCACACACTTCTTTCTCACAAACAGGGTGCAACAGCAAGTGCAAATTATAATCGCGATTATAATGCCACCGATGACGTATATGGACAAGCAGATCACATTGCGTCCTAAAATATATCATGCCAATCATGAATGTCATCGCTCCGGAAATCCTTCGACTCACCTGATAAAATATCGTGAATGGTCACGTTGGTATTATTCATTCCTTGTTTTTTCAAGAGCTCTCCATATCATTCTGTCCTATCGTTTCGGCAAATGTTAATAGAAAACAATAAGGATAAGCAATTGACATTTCGCGGTTAGGCGAATCAAATAATGCACATTTGGCTAACGTCACATTTTGTTGATGCTGCGCAATATGAAGTTTGATCGATCGAAAAATAAAGTTTTTAAAACGATTACAGAAAAAGAAAGATTGATAACATGTTAGATTAATGAAATAAATTTATCCAATAAAGTTAAAAACTTTAAATAAAATTACAGTCACGAAAAAGTATTTTCTTCTATGTAGAAAAAAAATTCTTAATCTTTAAAAACTTTTAATTTCCTAATTAATGTAAAACTTGATAAAAGGACAATTTTTGCTAAAATTAATTTCATACAGGATATATTTTATTGTCATATGAACATATATATGTACAAATTTCATCACAATATCGCATCATATTGATCCCGTTAATTACAACTTTCATTTCTTAAAACGTCATATAATTTTAAAAAACCTACTAAATCTCCGTCGTGCAAAAAGTTATATATAAGTTTCGTTAATATCATCTTGCGAAAAACATATCGTTGTCATGATTGATTAACTTTTTTAGATGTTATTTTCAAAAAGCGATATATAATATGTGCCACAGGTTTATCATTTACAAACAATTAAAAATTCGCGATTATGTTTGAGCATCTCAATTTGTGTACACCTGATAGATTTTCGAAAAGATCAAGTCCAAGGTTTTTTTCCAAGCCTCTTGTACCTCTAACGTATATTGCTTTCCGAATAAAGAGGGGAATGCGTCTAGTATCACCTGTTTCAAATTCTGAAAGATATTTATTACAATTATTTATAACAATTATATCTTAAGATAAAAACATACAGAGGTTATAATGGTTGTATTTAATAGAGTTAAATAGAAACCATAACAATCAAAGTCTTAAACGGTCTAGTTGATCTTAAATGCTTCTATGATTCTGAATTTATATACTACGAATATAGTCCTTTTTTAAAACGCGCGCCGAAATAATTTTTCGGTCTTGAAATGCTAATTCTACTAAACTACCGCAGTAATATCACAAGTTAAAATTGATTAGCAATTTTAACAATTTTTTGATGCTTTTTCGCATCTTCGAAACGATCTTAATTATGCTGAGTGACATATTAAAATCTGTAAATAATTAATTCTTATTGCAAAAAATATTATCTCGGTCGGGAGTTGAACCCAGATCTCTTGCATTCCGTGCGAAGCTTTGATTGTTATAATTTTTATTGTGTTATCACACATATATGGTCCTACAATATATAGAGTCTCAAATAGAGTTAATAGTTGCGTTTAATAGAAAAAAACTGATCAATGAGCGTACACTGATTAGTTTTCTCTGCTGAAAGCAGCCAATATCAATCTGATAAGTGTTAGTACACAAGATAAAAAATTATTATCAGCTTATTCCGAAGAGTAATTTCGTGAAATAATTTTATACAGGAAGCAAATATAATTCATTAAGATTTAAGATCGTTTTACATCTATAAAAAAAACTTGTGTATTTTAAAAAATAAGCATTTAAGAATAAAAGATTTACATATATTTGTAAATTTATTTACATGAAAAAATAGTAAAAATAGATCGAAATTTATAAACAAAATTTTAGATACAAGATATATTAATATTACGTCATTGAAAAAAATGTAAAAGATAAAAAGATAAACATTTACTTACCTCAAACTGCTCTGGTGTTTGTCCACGAACCTTGTGTTTTTCGGTAAAATTAATCAAGCTTGCTTCCATCAATTCTGGATCGTGCATTTGTTCAATCACTTTGCCAAGCGTTGCTATGATATTAACGCAATGCGCTTGAAACCTTTTATTTTTTGGCAGTTCATCGAGAGGGACATCCTTAAACGACTTAAATTCTTTTTGACTTTCTGGATATTGTTTGAAAAAGCTATAAAAAATGAGTTACATATTGAATTCGCGAATAAAATGAGTAGTTTTGGGGAAGTGATTAAGATGCAAGTCGTTTTAGGGCTGATCCATCGTTAAAATTGTATAAAATTATGATATAAAAGTGAAAAATTAGAGAAATTTTGTTACATTATGCAAAGATAAATAATGATGATGAGAACGTAATTTCTCGTTAAAAGCAGAAGCAGAAGCTAATATGGGAGAGCAACTTAAATTAATTATTCAGTAACTATATATGATATACAATACCATGAAAGTTACAAAACTGACCACATTTTCTTAACGCATCATTAAAAAATGCTCTATCGCTTTTATTACGTTTCGATATAAAATAATTAGCCTAAAATTTCTAACTTTAAATTATCCAAATTTAAATTTAGACTTGATTACATTATTACAAGTTGATGTTTTAGTAATGTTAGAATTTTGCATCCAACATTATTTATATTATTACAATATTTTATAGATAGAAGATGAAACAACAGTATATATATATATAGCAAAAGCCAATTACTTGCATGTAATGTTAAGTTAATAGAAATCTAAAATTGCGTAGATGTGAGGTGCGCATATTAAAGCCAATAATTTTAATTTTGCAGAAAATTTTGCAAAATCCCCGATTTTTCTTTAATTTCTCTAACCGTTTTCAATTTCCCTGATTTCCAATTTTGTTGCAACCTTGATATATTAGAGGAATAAATTGTAAACAGCTCCTATCGCAAAATAGTTAATGCAACATGATTGCAAGATGTCGCAATAATTTACCCCCGGTGTCACATATGATAATGAAAGCGACGTTGAAATTTTCATAGCATGCGTTCTGCCGCATCTTTTGCGACGCACCGCGACGCAATGCGCATTAACAAACGCGAATGGTTTCGACGAGACGTGAGGGTGTTGACGACGAGGTTCGTAGTGCGTGACATGGATTTTTTATCATGCACCAGATATATACGCTTCGGCGAATCATTAAATGAATGGCTTGTTAGAATGCGGAAGTACTTCTTGAAGCGAGGAAGCTTCGGTCGCGTTGAAAGAATTTCTCAATGCATCGCGGCTATCATTTAATGCAAGCTCATTCATCATAAGTGAGCTTACATTAAAATCTTTTATTTCTATCTAATTATCCAATTAAGTAATATTTTAATAAATATTTAATTAATAAATTTAATAAATATTTAATCAACTTTAATATCCGCTTTAACTAAAAATAAGATTTCTCTTAATTTTTAGATTTATTCTTATCGGTCCAATTTCATATTATAATTCTTGTATTTTACATTAAAATGTTATTTATGGAAAACTATTATTCTTGAGGTTATTCTTGAGGTTTTTTAATGAAGATTGCATGGTTTTACCGGTGCGGTTATTTTTGTGGTTTTCGCTTGATTGAAATACAAATTTAGTGAAAAATGTGTGTGGAGCGGATGAAAAAAAACAATTCATTCACACTCACGCGAGTAAAAGGACGACTCCGACCGATACTTCGTCTTTACGAACGATCGCCCATGTTTTCTGTACCAGTCTCTTTTGCTTCTCGGTCAGGCCGAGTTTCTCGTCTAATTTATTGTCATTGTGAAAGAAATCTAACAGAGTCTGGAACATGTTCGCGTCAGCGTGCGGGAACAGAGCCTGATCTATGGAAAACAATTGCACCGTTGATCAGATGATTATTCCACAAATGATCTTCACAATGGGAGACTTAACTTCTCGTTAAGAACAACTAAAGATATTTACTCGTATATGTGGTATTAATGTTACATGTAATTCTTTAATGTTTTTTTTTTTTGCAAAACTTGATGATCACTCGATTATGATTTAATCGCGTGCACTCTCTAAATTTTTTGCATTTTGAAATCTTCTTCTAAAGAGTAAAATCTCAATCTTTACAGTGAGATTCCATTCCAAAAAATTTAAAGACTTATTTTTACAATTAATATCTAATGGAGAATCAGATAAAAAATAATCTCAAAGAAAGATATGAAATATTTAGATGAAATAGTTATTTTTGTCGTATCTTAAATATTAATCCTTTCAAATAATTATATTTAAATTTTCATATTTCTTACAGAAATTCAACATTAACTAATTTATTACTGAAAGACAATTAATTATTTTGGAGAACTTATTTTAAATATTATTAAAGCAGTGGACAACAATGCTTTCAATACTCAAAATAAATAATTAATTACTGCCTTTCAATATTAAATTGGTTCGTATTATATTTCTATAAGGGACATGAAAACTGTACGATACTGAAATGTAGTAGAGAAAGACGCGAAAAAATATATAGTCATATTAAAAAATAAATAAATAAATATTTACATATAAAAACTAGCGTTATCTCTGAATATGTAAACTGCTTCAGCATTATGTAAGCGACAGTAATCTGCATTTGCGCATTCGCTAAAGAGAAAAAAACGCCTTTTTTAATACAACAAGATTTGCACGTACGTTGAATGTTAACCAACTGATTATTTATTACGCGATACAAACAGATCATTGCAACAGATGGTTTTCTCGCGTTCTCGAGATCGATTAATAAAATTCGCGCGCGAAGATTCACGATTGTACGATAAAATATTTAACAGTAAGCTAATAAAGAAAATGAAAGGAGCGGAATTCAAAGCAAGATCAAAGCGTCATTCGAGCATTTGTACGAGCGACTCTCGTTCGCGACATCAATTCAGCCTTTGATAATACTTTTGAGGCTTCCATGGATGACTTTCTATACAAAAGCTATGCGTTTCGCGGATTATCTTCGTGTTCAGATTCATCATTAGGAGAGTTTTCCAGCAAGAGACACAAATTGACACAAGAGTCACCCTGTCCTTGTTCAATAATCAGTAAGAAACGAAGACAGACGATGATTCTTGTGTCGATTTGTGCCTCTGCTGGAAAGCTCCCTAAAACACCAATGTTTCGTAAACATTACAGTTCATTTTATTATGAGAAACAACCTGATACAAAATGTTGGCATTGTAATAATCGATCTGAATACAGAGACAACCCGCGAAACGCATAGCCTTTGCAATTAAGCCTTTCTTTTTCTCTCGATTTCGGTATCGCAATTGCTTAAATCGCTCGTGAATGAAGAGATAGAGCGTGAAAGATAACTGAGCTAATACCAGAGGCAGAGGAAGAGAAACGGGGCGGCTGGAAGCACTGCGCGAGCGACTATACAGACTGACACGATGAGGCCTCGCTTATCGAGAATCGTATCAATTACGTTGTAATTCAGTACGATATGTCACGTGCCACGCGTGCACTGGTCAAGCGGCAACTACTCGATGTCGGCGGCCGATCTAACTATTTTAAAGTCGTCCCCACTCCACTTCCGAAGATAATCCGATGGAGGAATTGCGTTATACGCGAGACGTTTCCATAAGACAAACTCCGTAAGCTAGATTATTTTTAGAAATCTTGATTGAAGGATTGAACAATGACAGGAAATATATCACATATCTCTGATAATGAGCGGTAGGATCATTCCTCTTTCGACTACTTTGTTAATTGAATCTAGCAGAACGACGACTGTGTAGTGAAATTTGTTTCGTCTATCGATTTGGGGGGAAACAAAAGTGCGTTTCTACTTGCATTTAAATGTAAATGCGTGTGTAATATTTTATTTAAATTAATCCTTATTTCTGTGATATTTTATTTTGTGTTCATGTATTCTATGCAATTAATTTTAATTATGTTTTTAGAATCTTTAAGATACTATAAAAGTTTTGAATAATGCGCATTTAAATATTTTATATATAATTTTATATATATATATATATATTAGGTGTTGGAATTAATTCGTAGCGTTTTTAATGAAAGAATGTTATTTATTTCACATGAGCATTAAAAAATACATTAATGAAAGTACTTCCCATCACTTGTAAAACGCTACGAATTAATTCCAACACCTAATATATATATATATACATACATATTAAATTATTAATACTTATATATATAATTTTCATGACTTTGTAATATTTGTATAAATTAAAAAATCTAGAATGCTAACACACATAAGATATTTTTTCTCATAACTACAACTACTTTTATTTGATGAAATTTATTAGAAATTAATATATTGTTCATACAGCACCAAATTTTGCAGCAGCATTGCTGCAACGTTTGCTATGTTACTACAATATCAGTAGAATAATAATTACGTTCCGTAGAGGAAGCAGTAACTATTATGAAACTTTTTAATATAATTGGCTGCGTTCAACAGAAAAAGCAGCTTTGCAACTGTTGTTCTTGAATATAATTGATTTATACATTTGGATTCAATGAGCAACTAAGAGCAAGACTAATGGTTTTTTTTTCTTTAATTCCTCACTGAATCTAAGTGTATAAATTAATCATGTTAAAAGAATTTTATAACAGATCAAAGTTACATTCTTTACTGAATACAATCATATTTCAGTATACAATTGCGCTGCAATATTATTGGAACGATCTGTGCTATATGGATAATATATACTAAACATTAAAAATATAAAGACTAACTAGATTACATATATTTCTGTATAAATATATATACCCCATACAACGCAGTTCTTCGAAGAATTTAAGGACGTTTATATCCTTGAGAATTACGTTATGCGGAACGTAACTGAATAATTTGAACTTCGAAATTAATTAATTCTTTCTCAAAAGGATTTAAATCCAGAAAACTTTGATGAATATATAATAGTAGAATTATTTTTTCACATACTGATGATGATCGCGCGTCATTTATTGCACTGTCGTTGCAGCTCGAAGTAGGGGACGATTTGTAATGGCCGCCGAGCTTGTAGAAGTGAATTACGACACCGAAGTCGGTACGGCGCTGTCACTTGATGCTGATCGCGCACACAGTGTTTATGTTACGGCGAAATACTTTTGAGAGAAATGCCTCACACGCGTGAATCTCACTCACTTTTAGACGATCGCGAAAAAACACAGAAATGTTTCGAACGCGGATCATTTTGCGACACCGTTGTGACTGGCGTTCCGCGACTGACCGAGATTCGAAACGTATCGAAGTCATTGCGATTCTCGAAATATCGAAGCGGCGAGCCAATCGCGACAATCGGCTGTATTCATTCTAATCAACCTTTTCGCGTTTGATTTCGCGTTTTGTTCCATGGCATTTAGTTTCAATTATATGTAATTAAATAAATAAACAAATAATTATTATTATATTATTAATTTAACTGGCATTATATAGGTATAATTTATTGCCTCTGATTCGATTTTTCTATATTTAAAACAATAAAACTGCCCAATATTAATATTAATAATTTTATATACATAATTTTATGCAGCAAAATAATACAGATGCTGCTTAATAAATTAATTGTCAATTAACAAAATGCTGTGCCGATCCGATTGAGGATTGACGTAATTAAAAAATTTTTAACTCGAATAGCGATATTGCGATTCTCGAAGTATCGAATGTAAACACGTTTGAACACAACAGTTTCTTTGGCTGCGTTCAGCAGAACACAACAGTTTTGCAATTGTTTTATGATTCTCTGCTGAGAGAGGACCATTCCTCTTGATCTAAAAGCAACCCATTAGCGTGAAAAAAACTTCCAACAGTTGCAAAATAAACGTTCTACTAAACGTAGCTTTTAAAGGACGTAGCACAGACTCTTGCATAATACATAATACATAGTGTATAAGAGAATCAACCAATCAAAATTCTTCTTTTCCATGGAATGGGAGGAAAGGAAAGATTCTGATTAGTTGATTCGCTTATGCACTAAGCGTTATGCGTTATACAAAACGCTGTGCTGCGGCCTTAATCCTTAATCTTTAGTAATGGCGATTTATTCTCCAAACGAAAATGATTTTCCATTTCAAAAGGAGTAGAAGATACAATAATTGCGAATAAACTGCTATTTATCTTGATTTATTTTGGGCGTGATCTATATTCATTTCTGTGATTATAGTCATTTTGTGCTTTTGAGGTTAGTTATTAAACGGGATTTTTCTAACTTTTCTTTTATTATTCTTCGGTTGTATTATATTATAACGTCATCTGACTATGAAAGATAAGATTGAGATTTCATAAAAGATGCAAAACTTTCTTTTTTTCTTATTAAAGAAATTAATGTTCGTTTATATTTATTTCTAAAATCATTCTGTGTCATAATAAGAAATAAATTAAAAAGTTAATAAATTGATATGGATTTTGGGGATTTCTTGTTTCAGTACTAAGAAATTAGACTTTGCAAAATTCTTCAAAAGTATATTATAATAGTTTATGTAAACATATATAGAGGCTTTGCAATTTGGTATGAATTTTGAATGATTTATTTAAACAGGTCAATATTTAGATCACAACAATGAATAAAAATTTGGTGGACCGTATTCTGAATGTGTACAAATCACCTGAACCTCTCAAGATAAATCTGCCAGTTCCTTCTATTAAACAACGCACACATGAAGACATATTTGATAAAGAACCTTATTTTCCTAGTACCAGCCAATGTAGCGAGGAATCAGAAACAGAATATGTAAAGAAATATATACATAAAGAGGAACAAGAATACATACAGGTGCTTAGCATTAACATATATATAATAATCTACCAGTCTACATTTCATTCGTCTTTGTTATTCTTACCATTTCTTGTAGATGAAAAACAATATGTTTTCCAATAATGATCATATGGACAACATATCGGAGATAACTGGAGAAATAGCATTTCGTAAGGAAGATACTATTCGGCTTTACCAAACATACAACTTTGCCTATCGGCCCAAAAATAATTTAGCTGTTCTATCCATGAGAAACAAAGTTGTGTCTATGATTGCGAGCAATTCTGTCGTCATCATTCGTGGTTCCACGGGTTGTGGGAAAACGACACAAGTGCCACAACTTATTCTTGATGCAGAATTTGAAAGGAAACAGCACTGCAACATCATAGGTATCTCTTGATCGGATTTAGATTGCATTATCCACATATCTAGCAGGAGATTTCAATTTTTTTTTTTCAAATTTCTTTATTTGTACTTTGTTTTTTATAATACTTTACCAATATAATACAAGAACTTTTGTATTTTATAGTAACACAACCAAGGCGTATTGCTGCCATGAGTATTGCGAAACGGGTCAGTCAAGAAAGAGATTGGCCTGTTGGTACACTTGTGGGATATCAAATGGGCTTGATCAAAAATATAAATCGCGACACTCGCATAACTTATTGCACGACTGGCGTGCTTTTAAACAAGCTCACAAACAAAAAGCATATGATGGACTATACTCATGTTATATTAGACGAGGTACACGAACGCGACGAAGATATGGATTTCCTTCTGTTGATAGTGAGGAAATTATTACGTACAAATTCTGCGATGGTTAAAGTTATACTGATGTCCGCAACAATCGACGTGGATAAATTTTCATCGTATTTTTCCACACCCGTGGAAAATCAACTTTTACCTGCGCCGATCATCGATATACCTAGAGGTGGTCCTTACGAAATTTCTATATATTATATAGACGAGCTGGAGAATTTGGGTATTGTAAGTATATATTTTTTTTGCACGATTAAAACATAATTAAGTTGTACGTTTTAGTTTAAAAAAAACGAGTATGATCATTATTTACTTTAAAGATAGAGAGAAAAGAAAATATATGTTAGAATTCTGTATTTTTAAAGTAGAGATTGTCATTGTTTTTCATTACTTCAAATGTTGTTTCACATTGAATAAATTTTTGCTAATATTTTGAAGATGTTTTAATAACTTAGAATAAAAATGTTGTTAATAAATAATTTATTTCATTTCCTTTCTTTTTTTATTTTGATTCACGCGATTAATGGAGAAGCAATCATGGAAAATATATTGTCTTTTTGTACAGATACCTGAAGTACCCGAGCAACCAACATTCATGAACTCTATAGCAGAATTTGCCGCACGTGTTATAGAAATTTTCGACGGTATTGACAACAAGAATAATGTTCCAAATTATGAATTCGAAAGAGCCGCTGTGCTAGTATTTTTACCAGGATTTAGTGAAATCGAGGATTTACGTTCTATACTTCTATCGGAGAAACATAAGGGTACACAGTGGCATATAATTATTTTACATTCGTTGATCTCAACCGAGGAACAAGAAAATGTATTTAAGAAACCACCGAAAAATCATCGGCGTATCATATTATCGACGAACATCGCTGAGAGTAGCATTACAGTACCCGATGTTAAATATGGTATGCTATATTCAATCAAGATTAAGTAATATTTGTTGGATTATTTTTACCTCTGAGTCGAGATAAAACTCTACTAATATAATTCTTATTTTTTTGTTCAGTGATTGATTTTTGCTTGACAAAACTTCTTGTCACCGAACCTGGAACTAATTATCAATGCCTGCAACTTTGTTGGGCAAGCAAGTCAAATTGTCAGCAACGTGCTGGACGTACAGGCCGCGTAATGGATGGTAGAGTATACAGAATGGTATCAAGAGCATTTTATGAAGTGAGTATAGTTTCACATCAAAATGTCACTTTCAATATTTCGACTTTAATTCTTTGCAGAACTTAAATCATATTTTGAATATTACAGAATGTGATGAGCGACGAATCTGTTCCAGAAATGCTCAGGGCTCCACTTGCAAATGTCGTTCTTAAGTCGAAATTGCTGGATATGGGTGAACCAAAAGCTCTCCTCGCTCTTTCTCTGGATCCACCTAATCTTAGCAACATACGGAGCACTATATTATTATTAAAGGAAGTTGGTGCGCTGCTTAATAGAGATACACAAGAATTTGATGGCGATATGACGCCTTTGGGTCTTGTAATGGCCAATCTTCCATTAGACGTGCACATAACGAAATTGATTATCTTGGGTCATATTTTCGGCATCCTATCGGATACTATCATTATCGCAGCTAGCATGACTGTTAAAGATATATTCAATATCGGATTTCACGAATTAGAGACAACCTATCACGAGAAAATGCATTGGTCCGCTAAATCCGATAGCGATAGCATAGCCTGTTTGAATGCCTTCAAAGTGTGGCAAAATGATAAGGCAAATCGTCGTATAAACAATCCTAATCAGGAAAGAGAATGGGCGCGACGAAAGAGTCTCCGCGTGAGATCGCTACGTGAGATGGATGCCTTTATAAGTGAGATAAAATATAAGCTGTACCAATTTGGCATAAAAGAGACGACGGGTCTTGAGAAAATCACTTGGGAAAATCTCTTTATCGATCGATATTTTGTACTTAAATTTATAATCGCCGGTGCATTTTATCCCAATTATTTCGTTAAATTTCCATATAACGTAAACGAACGCATACAAGATATAAAGAAGATGTTAGTTGATCGCGATCCGACAAATACCATCATCCTACGAGGTTGGCCGACGAAACAGCCTGGGTCACTGTACTCTAAGAAATTCCAAGAGATCTTTGGACAGCATATGCTCACAGACTCCAAAGACTACGAGAACATAACCGTATCCTTCGATGGATCGAACCGCGTTTATATAGAATATGAGCAAAAGAATCGCGTAATGTCCGACTACACTTTCGTTCGGAATTCTGTTAAAATCAGACAATGTCGGATCCCGATTCAGATAAACTTATTAAGTCAGATAGATGCTTGTCGCAAAGCCGAAGATCTTGGGCTTACGAAGGATTACGAAAGACTTCTGTTCGAACAATCTGCTAAACTGTATGAACCGTCAAGTAAACGATACATGTACGATAAAAAACCATATCCGGATTTACCGGAAAGTTGCGAATATCAATCCAAAGTGACATTGCAAGGTCCCTGTTCACCCATAGAGGTTAAACTTGTTCATCTGATAACTAAGGGACTAATAAAAAAAGTGAGCGTGGAAACCACATCAGTCAACTCCGTTCTCCTTGATACCTGTCCAGAAGATCCAAAAGGAATTTTTCTGGTAGCGCAAAACATCATTCGAGATTCCAAGAATTTGGGACACCTGAATCTACGAAACACAACTCTCTTGCCCACTACACCTGGTCTTACATCACTAATCACCTTAATTTTTACACCGTATATGGAATTGCGACGTAGCCCTATGGGCACTTATTACATAGGTGCTTTGTGTGGATTGGGATACAATCGTACTACAGAGGAAAGCTTGTTTCCGGATCATGATCTGGAAATTATGTTTGACGTCGAAATTACGATGAATGATTTACGGATGGTACGTTGTCTAAATTGCATCGCACTATACGTTGTATGATACAATCAGATACATTTGATCGGAGATTTTCTTTTGTCTGTATTTATATAAGTATAAAATTAAGGCAATTAATCATAAAAATTCTGTTGATAGATCAATAAGTTACGCCATTGGATGAATATTGCTATGCACTTCAATGCTAAATCTGAAATTGTAGATGAGGATGCTCATCACGATATGACTGTAAATTGCCAAAATCAAATTAAAAATGCATTCAAAAATGTGATATATAAAACTCGTAACAAAATAGATCCAGTTCCAATCAGTAACTTTGGCAAATGGAATCGATACGATGAGACTCTGTTTCTCGTGCCTGCTCGGGAAACATCGAAGAAAAGTAACGTCTATAGTTTACACAAAGCATTAGAATTAAATGATAGAAACGACAAACTTGAAGAAATGATCAGGCACCTGTTAGAATTAGAGACTTTAGCTCATCAGTAAGTGACATATTAGTAATGTATTCTGTTAAATTCGGATCATTCAAAATATGTTGTTCTTTAATGTAATTTTATTAATATAATGTTAATATCTTGTTGTACTCCTTCTGTGTACAGGGATCCGCGTGAGAAGAGAATTGGACTTGTTATTTGCAAATTGTGTCTAATGGAAGTAAATGGCATTATCAATCTTCGTGCACATCTGTGCTCGGAACATCATAAAAAGAAACAACAAATGATAGATACTTCGGAATTTGGAGAAAGTCTGCAGAGTCTTATGGACAAACTGACGTTATAATAAGATATAAATTTAAATTATGGACAAATTGAGGTTAATAACATAAATTTATGTTTAGTTCTTTCTTTTGTTATTTTGTAACATCATTTTATTTTGTACTATGACTTGTATTTTTTAAGTTTGCTGCAATCTCGTGTTTTTTTTTATTACTTATATGGACAGTATAAAAGTAGATCACGTTTGTCTTATAGACAAATGATAAGTACAATGTTGTTATTCATTATATAGAAATAATTCTAGGAATTTATGATGAATATAAGATATCATAAGAAATTTTTTTTTTACAGAAGTTTCTCTTTTTAATACTTATTTCACAATTGAGTACATGCTCAATCTTTTTTCACAATGACAAATTACTTATTAAGTTGAATTTTTTGTCATATAGCTACGAGCTTTCTGTAAATGTTATTATACAATGTATGTTATTATACAATATATATAGATGAATTACATTTGTTTCTTTGTCAAATATTCAATGAAATTATACAAATTTTACAATTGTCAAATTGGAATTACATTGTATGTTTTATATAATGTAATTCCAATTTGACAATTGGAATTTCTTCAAATGATCTTCAAATTTCTGTGATTTGTGCAGGATATAAAGCTCAATATACATGTATTTTTATTTTTTATATTCATATTTGCACTTATACTGATATAACTTATACTTAATAGAAATTATTATTTAATGATATAATGAGGAAAAAACGGAAAAAATCTTTATCAATTATAACTTCTAATTGCAACACATTTTCACAAAACAACGTTTCAAAGCTATTTTTACAAATATTTGCTTGCAGCTGAAAATCTGAAATACTATTGTTTTATTTCGAGTTAATTGTTAATTTTTTGTGTGTAATAGTATAATACAATTTTAAAAAGTGTTTAAAATTGTATTAAAATATTTGAAAAAAATATCCATATATTTATATATTTATTGAAAATAATAAAAATTTTGATTAAAAGAACAAAAAATATATTTTATTCTTAATTTGATTTCATTCTTTATATACTTTACACATATTGACCTTCTTTGCATTTTATAAAATATACACAAATGTTGACAAATCATCAATTCTTGATCAATGCAATTCATAGATTTCAATATTTTATTAGTTTGCACAAGAGAGAATCAAAGAGTTAAAAGATTAAAAAATCTTTTTTTAAAACGTACGTTCCTATATTTCTCGTTGAAGGTAGCGAGCACCAGGTTGCGTATACAGCAACCTACCAGGTACGTTGGCAGCTGAACCACTCACATAGGTACCAGGAGATGGTGGCGGTGGTGGCGGATATGAACTGGGTGGTGGTTGAGGTGCTCGTACAGGATAACCAGAAGTAATCCCGCCAGTTTTCGCACCCTACATTAATTGACGAAAAATAGAAGTTCACAGAGTAAATATGTACAATAACATTTTTATAATAAATGTATTGTTATAATGGATGTACAAAATAGTTGCTACCAAACTTGATCAAATTTGTTTCCAATTTTGTTAACCAATTTTTTGCTTTGTAAAAAATGATAAAAAGGAAATTGTTTAATATAACCTGAGGCGGTTGTTGAATCGGGATAGCTCCACCGTGAACGGTAACGTGATTCGTCGGTCGCAAGTAAAACTTGTCTTCGCCATAAGCACCCTTATGCTCCATCGAATGTAAATTAGTTACGTATGCTACAAAGTATAACTTTTTTTAGTAAAATATAATTTTTTAGTAAATAAAATTTAAAAAAATTTTGTTAATTTTTTATTCAATTTATTTCAATTTTCTTCAATTTATTATCGCAATGTGCAATTATTATTTAACTATTATCACATTTCTTTCTTGTTTAAAAAAACTAGCTATGTGAGCTAATATTCTTTTTATTTGTAGAATTTTTTCGATTTTCTTTCTCCTTATTCTTTTCATGAATTTATTAATTTAGTTCAGAATAAATGTAATATTGAACTACTGTATTGAGTGATAAAATAAACTACATTACCAGTTTGATGTGTAGCTAATGGTGCTCTACCGCTCGAAAGATAAACTGGTTTAGCTGATTCCGAGGGTTCTCGAGATGGCTGTGACGCTGGTGCGGAATAACTGTAAACACTCTGGCCTGTGGGCGCCGAGTAAAAGTTCGATGCAGAATACTGATTATTCTCTGTCGAATGAGAAGAAAAAAAATTAAGATGGATGAATAATCTGGAAAAGGAGTGGAAAACACTCATATTTTGTAGAGAAAGCAAAGAAGAGACACGAAAAAGTTCACTCACTGTTCCAAAGAACTGCCCGAGCATCACCGGATCTTCTGGCAGCTTCCTCAGCTTCTACATAAGCACAAATACAAAGTACCAATGTTCAATGCCATCTTCACGACTTAAACAGAATTTTGAGTAAAAAATTATAGTGTTATCACTTAAAAACTAATTTATGTGGTATTTAAACTTATTTTTTTCTAAAATTTTGGTGATTATTGCCAACGAATGTAAATGAATTCAAATGTGTTCTTATAAAATATATATAATTTTATATTACTTACTAGGAAGAGGTGGATTATAACTTGGGATAGACGGTGGTGGTTTGTAGCCGTACGCGCTGTGATATGATGCAGCTGGTGGCGGCGACGGAGTATGAGTCCTTTTCATAGTTCCCTGAAAACAAGAAAGATTAAAATGCAAAATTTATTCTAAAGAAAATATATTTTTAGAAGTAAATTTTTAATATATAGTAAGATGCTGCAAAAATTGAGATTAAACTTATACAATACGATGTGTTAATGAGGTTGAGAAACTGTTCACAAACATATGTTTAAAAATTTAGTCTTGACTTTTATGGACACTATAATATACATTATATATAAAGATTGTGCTCTGTTATTTACTAGTCTATAGTATGCGTAATGTGAACTGTAGATTTTCAGTATTTGCAGTAAGTAATGGGAGCCAAAATATATATCAATGAGAAAGTTTCACTTACACCTTGTAACAGATGAGTTGGAGTACTAACAGCAACCTTATAAAGAGGACTGCTGCTACGTGGCAATGGCAAAAACAGTTGTGGATGTACCACTCTTGGACCTGTTGCAGGATATCCTCCTACTGTCGTCGAAACTTCTGAACAAACGCTGAAAAAATAAGATAACTTCATCTTACAAATATATTTATTTATTAATTGTAATTCCTGAATGTTTCTTCAAACATTGCAATTGCAAACCTGGTTTCTTTTATAAGTTGTCGTCTTCTGTCATCTTCGTTCAGAACCTTCTTTAATTGTAAGAACAACTGATGCTTTTCTGCTTTCAATTGTGACAGTTCATTGTCCAAGTTTGAGATTTGTTCTCGTGTTTCACCTAATGTCATCACATCTTGCTTTTGCTGGCGCTCTCTTTCCTTGCGTAAACGTTCTTCCTCGGCATCAGCTTCTTGTTCTGAAATACAATGGATAATTTTTACAAACGAGAAGGAATTTTGTTAGAAGAAATTTCATTTAGAAAAAAATTTGAATCAAAGTAAAATTCATAGATACATTCATCTGGTCTATGATATTTCATTTTTAAGGCCTTATAATATTAAGCACCTTGTTTCTTTCGTTGCCGCTCTCTCAAAATATGAGTTTTTAGCGCCTGCCACATTTGCTCATTGCGTTGCGGTGGTCCGACTAGTATCGCTGGCATTTTTTTGATATTACCTGATAAATCAAATAAGTCTTCTTCGACGCTATTTATTATCAACAATCAATTCCTTTGTATTCGCATGAGCAGCTAAGATAACTTCGAAAGTTTATCTTTTTGTCTGGATCTGATACTTACAGTTTTCTTCTTAGATTATTGGTTCTCACCTCCGAAAATAGTAAGAGGTCGATACGGTTAAAAATCTTTCAATGGATCTTACAAACCTTTGAAGATATAACCACCGACGAGATACTATTAAAGACCGACTTCCTTAAGGGAATTCGCGTCCTCATGAATATTAAAGTGATTAAGAGTTAAAAACTGATAATAGTGTACTAATTTTATGATTTATTAGTTTAGTAGACGTAATTATGCATTTATAACTCAATAATACTCGATTTTTCTTTAAAATTGTGATTTTAGTATTATCGTCAAAGTTTGATTATCAACAGAGATGATAATCGCAGAGAAAAAATTGTAATTTTTCTGCAATATATAGAATATTATAGCTTTACAAGTATGCATATTTATTTATGGAATATTTATATAATAAAAAATCATAAATTTAATAATGCATGAGGCAAATATTTATGTTGATAATAATAAATTTGTACCAATTGTCAATAATGTCAGAGTTCTTCAATTATCTCCGGGCTCTTTTTACACCGCCGAAAATTTGCTCAGGATTGACAGTCTTTAATAATATCTCGTCAGTGGTATAACGCACACGCGATATGCACTCACACTATGGCCGATATTATATATATCGTACGACATGGTTTTTCAAGCCTGTGATTGGTTGTAGGACAGAGAGATCCTCGGATTTCTTTGTCTTACGTACGACACATAAATATCGTATGGCTGAGTTTAGTGGACTAAATAGTTGAATGAGTGCTCGCTGTTATTGGTATATTCTTTTAGATCATTCAATCAGCATTTTAGATCTGGAAGAATACATCAATAGCGCTCATTCAACAGCTGTTGAGTCTGCTGAATACAAGCTTTATCTCGTCGATGCAGGGTTACGCGTTCCAAAATTCAACTCTGTCAATTCCGAGTACCATTTTATCCTTATTGATTACCGAATGTTGAATAAAGATAACAGATATTCGGAGTTGACAGAGTGAAGTTTTGGAACGCACCTCAGGCAAATTTGCGGGAAAGTATTTGGTTTGTTTGTATTCTAAAAATATTAATGAAAGGTTAAAACATATGTTTTGAATATATGTTGTGTGGATAAACAATCGGCTAATATTTAAGAAATCAATTTACAAACATGGAAACGTCGTGGATAAATACTACTAGTGCGTTGCAAGATTTCGCAAATGTTCTGATTTGCGGGAAATGGTATAATTATTTGAGATTTTATTATAGTTGACAATGATATCAAATTCCACATGTATTCTTTATATATATGTATATATATATATATATATATATATATATATATATATACACATATTGTATTTATTATTTTATATTTGTATATATGTAATGCTCGTATCTAATATTATTATTATTATTTTATACATGCTTTATATAATATGATTACTCTTTTTTATACAGTAGGTCAAAACCAGTTTCTCCTGTAAGGCTCATAAATTGTGGGCATTTCTTTTGTCATAATTGTATCAAATCTGCAACGAAATGTATTAGATGTGATGTACCAGTGCAACCAAATGAAATAAAACCTGATCATTTAGTATCCAGTCTTATACAAAATTGCGATGTTATTGCAGAAATTATTCATAAAAGGTTAGAGGTTTGTTAAATAAAACTACATAAATAACAATGTAAAAATAAATTATTTTAGAAATATATGGGACATTACTACTGATGCATCTAATATATCAATGGACAATACAATATCTGCAATACTTCTTACACCAAAGAAACAGGGTTATACACCTATGAGAAATATAAATAAACGAAATCCCAAAGGAGAAACACCATTACATAGAGCATGCTTGCAGGTATAGATATGAAATACTAATACTGTTTTTACTATACTCCTTTGCTTTGTTTAAAAATATAATTTATAATACCTTAATTAAATTATTACATCTCAAGTATTATATAACAAGGTTACTAAAAAACATGTTTTAAAACATGTTTAATCGATATTTTAAATATATTTCAAGCATGTTTCTTTTAATACTTGGTTTAATCTGCAATGTATTCTGTTTTTTGCTTTTTATCTTGTGTTTTTTTCCTTTTTTGTAACAGTCTTATCGACAATGTTTCTTTTTCGACATGTTTCGTGTCTCTTTCGAAGTTTGTTGATTTTTATCTCAGGCAACAGAAAATGAAAAAACTAAATAAGAGGCAAAAAGGTAAAAAATAAAAAAATGAGTAAGAAGCAAGAAACAAAACAAAAAGCATATTATAGATTAGACTTTAAAACATATTCAAACATTAAAAATACATTAAAAAAAAACACATGTTATGTTTTTTTTAACATTTTCTTTTACCAACCCTGCTATGTACATTAAAAGATAATTTTAACTTTTCTAAAAAAGCTTCAAGAGACGATTATTTTATAGAAAAATGCTGAACAAGTTAAACATCTCTTGTTGCTTGGTGCAAATCCTAATACAAAAGATAATGCTGGTTGGACACCATTGGTAAAAAAGAAATACATCAATATGTTTTTTACAAACTTGTCAAATGTAGATTATATATATTATTCTATATAATATTTCAGCAAGAAACGGTCAGTTTTGGATATACTGAAATATGTAAGTTGCTATTGAATTGTGAAGCTTTACCCGATATATCAGGTTTTAAGAATCGAAGTCCACTACACGAAGCTGCTAAGTGTAACAGAATTGAAGAAGCTAAGTTGTTGTTGCATTATAATGCAGACAGAAATCAATGTGATCAATATGGCAAAAAGCCTATGTATGTAGATATTTTATTGTATCCGCAAAGAATATTTACTAAAGATAATTTTATTACATAATCTTTTAATGTGACCATGTAGAGACTACTGTAAATCAGAAAAGATGCGACAACTTCTGATGGATTTACCTAGAACTCCGTCAGAAAAGGTATCAGATCTTAATCAAACTCTAGATAAATCTATTCGTACAGGATGTGACAAATTTGTGATTCTTGCGTCAAATTTAAAACTTGTAAATCAGAAATCACTCCGTCTCGTGGCCGCAAGACATAAATTTAAAATTTTGACAACATATAGGTACATATTTATTCTTTTTAGATATTATTTTATTGTATTGGTTTTTCTTTTTACAAGAAAATGCAAACGAGTGTAATATAATCAACTTATTTCAGACCATCTGTTACACATGTCATAGTAGAGACAAATGAGAAAAATATTACAACATTGACACTTGACATCTTATTTTCAATTGTTTGTGGGAATTGGCTTCTCAATAGCGAGTGTAAGATAAAATATGCTTATAATGAATTTTATGCTGTGAATTGTTTGCTCAAATATATTGCAAGAACAGTTATATTTATGTAAAATTGTTATGTCTAAATAAAAATTTAAGCGATACAAAATTAATATTTAGAAAGAATTACCATTTAAAGGGATCCAACTGGCAGAAGATATGGATGAAATAGCTAATATGGATCTCGAATTGTTTGAAGTTAACGGCGCGCCCACTCCTGGTATCCCGAGGAAAGCGAGACTAAACAGTGAATATCAAAATCCACGTCTATTCAATAATTGTTTCTTTTATTTTGCTTTGCAAGCAAATACAACTTATTATATTGCTAACGTAGAATTTACTAAGGATAATCTGATAAAACTTGTAAAGGAAGGAGAAGGAACAGTACTCACTAGAAAACCAGATCCAGAAGATCTAAAAGATATGTCACGAGTGATACCTTTCCATACCGCGAATGATTCATCTCATCCTTTACACAAATGTACACATTATATTATATATGTGCCAGGTAGAAAGACAGGTGAACCGCTTATTAAATATAATATGCCACATATCAAAAGTCTGCCGTTAGTATGGCTTATTGAGTGCATCGAAAAATTTACTCTTGTCGATCCAGCTCACCTGGGATTGTGCTAAATGATCTTATACAAGAATTAATCCAAAAGTAAGTTTCCCTACTTTAAGAAAAATAGAAAAACAAAGTTTAAAAATCTGAAAAAATTTTTTTATTTATTACATTTTGTTTATTTTCCCAAAAAAATGACATTTTTCTATTGTATCACGCATTTATTGTATCACGTAGAATTTGGTTTTTAATAAATTTGTATATTATGAATTGTGCATATTATTGCGTTGTATTATTGCAAACACATGAATATTAAAATATAATATAGGGACTCCATAGATCCAACCATGAAAGGATTAAATTAATTCATAATTAATTTAATTAACAGGATTCCTTACAGCAAAATTTCTGACTACATTCGTTGTCCCTACTTATTTTTTATTTTAGTAAAAGTAATTTTATTTATGATGCGTCTGCATTATCGCTACTCCGCTGCGCATGCGCGAAATGTTTGTCATGTCACATGTCAAGGCGCATGACAACAGGAGCATTTCAGTGAGGTTATGATAATCGATGTAAACAATCTTAAACAATGAAGACCGAAATGTATAATGAAATAATGATGACAATTCGTAATTTTCGAGGCCTGTCGAGAGATTGTGCCAAAGTGTTAAAGGAGAAATTTAACGAGTAAGAATTCCTCTTTTTATTAAGACATTAATTCTGAAGGTTAAGTAGTAAAATTAAATAATTTGCTGATTAATTAATATTCTTTAGAAACTCTCTAAAAACTTGCCGATCTAATATAATTATGTATTCTCATATTTTTAATCGATTTGGAATTATTTAAAATACTTATGAGATTTTTTATTCTTACATAGCATCCACCCAAACACGCTATACAGCATCTTATCGTTAGAAATACAACAGAAAATGAAGAACAATCACGTCAGACTGTTTGGAAACAATAAAAATTATTATGACAGGTAAAATGGCTTTAAAATCATCATAAGATTATACATATATCAGAAAAAATTTACTTTTTTAAATCCAATTATTTTTAATTCACTGTTTTTAAATCCTAGTTACTTGGAAGCAGTGCAGAATGGTGAACCAGTAGGCATTCTACTGAGGATAGCAAAAGATATTGATGCTGCACCAGCTCTATTAGCGCGTAACATTTTAGAAAAATACTGTATGCGCGAGAATGCAAATGGTAATTCTTAATAATCAATGATTAATAGAATGACAGGATAATTAATTTTAAGGCTTTTTGGACTCTAAAGACATGTAAAATTTTATTTCAGTTTCAAAGACTCTAATTTCCAAACTATTTAAGGATACTACACTGATTGATGATAAGGATCTCGCGTACGAAATTTATTTGGTAATTAATCTAAGAAGATATATAATGTTTTATAAGAAGAAATTACATATCTTGATTATTAATTTAATGTATCTAATTATGATGTAAATTAATCCACATATTGATTATTAATTTATATATCTTGGAAAAAAAACTCACTATTTTCTTTTTATAGTGTACATTATACGATGATCTGTATGGACCTATAGCTGATGCAATGGGAATGTAAGTGTCCTTCATTACATCTGTTAACAGACTTTACGTTTATATTGCATTTTCTAATATTATAGACATTTATCGAGTAAAATTCTTTGTCCTTGTAAGGAAAGTAAAAGAAACAATATTTAACAAAGAGTGTTTCTTAGAAAACTTAATTTTTTAATTTTTATTAAATGCTCTGATACTTTCTGTTTCTCAATTTTTTTGACATAAAATTATGAAAAAATAAAACAAATTAACAAATTACAAAATTTACACAAGAGAGAAATATATTTTCAGATGCATAGGACAAGAATATGAAATTAAGCTTCAAGATTGTTTAATACAAAGAAATATTGCATTTCGTAACGAAGAGCACTTACGATTACGAGGCTACGACAAGACTCCAGATTTTAAATTGGAAGTACCGATCGCGGTGAATGGTTATGTGATAAACTGGATTGAATCTAAGGCACGATTTGGTAACATGGATGTTCATCAAAAGTATATGAAGGAACAATTCTTGAGTTATTGGAACAGATTTGGATTCGGGCTTGTTATTTATTGGTTTGGATTCCTTGACTGTCTCACCAAATCGACTGAGAAAAAGTTTATTATAATGGACCATTTTCCTGAAAATATTACATACATGGATCCGGCTTGTATCAAATCTACAAATAGTACGTGATATTATAATCGATGTAATCAAATATATTTATTTTTATACAATTATCTTTAAGATAATGATTCGGTTTGAAATTGTAAATAGATCTATGTTAAATCTAATCTTGGATCAATATTTTAATACTATTGCTGATTATTTTATCGAAACGAATCAAAATATAATTTTGTATATTTTCATATTAATTATAATTATATTCAAGTCATTAAACTATTCATACTTTCTTTTTATATTTTTCCCCAAAGTCTCGCATATTTTCCTTTTAATATCTTGATTAAGTTACATAATCAAATAAACTAAATGCTATAGTATTAAACAAATTAAAATCACAGTCGTTTAAAATAAACATGATTACAAAATATATACATATATTTTACAATCTGTCTCGTAATGAATTAATTACGATGAAGTAAAGCCATTCGACAGCATTATATTGTACAATATTTTCTTTGAATTCGAATTCTTTAATCAATGTTGAACAATTTATTGAATCTAAATCTAGCAGATCTTATCTTTCTTCCTGTTTTTATCTGATACCGTATACTTGTCATAACTTTTTGTTGGATCAAAGGGTTCCCATCTACTCGCTGGAAAAATGTGTTTATTCCTCTCGTACCATGATCTAAAAATATAAAAAGGATAATAAATTATAAGAAATAAAAATTATGCGAAAGAAATTATACAATATAATCGAACTATTTCTTTATTAATGAATACCTAAGTAAAACTTTTCCAGCATGTGATTCTTCAGTTTCAACAGAAGCATCATGCATAACTCGAATATCATCATGAACATCAAATGTGAACAAAGGCCCACTCTTTCCTCGTGCCTAATTGCAACATTAATGTATTACATATTAAAATAAGATATCAACATTATGTTGCTTGGTAAGCTTTATTATTTGAATATTTTTACCTTAGTTACAATAAAATCATAGAATGTATAATGATGTGGCAATATAAGATCCTCCTTGACATACATTAACTGATCTGCCATTACTGTTTTAAGCTCACTAAATTCACGTCTCAAGACTTCCAGACATCTCTGAAGAAGCTGATAGATAGAATTACCTGTGTGTGAAAAAAAGGAAATATTTTAATAAACTCATGAAGTAGAATTATAGATTAACATATTTAGAAAAACATATTTTTATAATTTTATAATTCTCTAATAACATTAAGATGTTTACCTTTCTTCATTATAACACTTCTACGATGGCCAGATCCATCCCAATAACTAAATGTGATTTCAATCTCTTCTTCCTTCAATGCATTCTGCTTTCTAGCCCATTCTTGTCTCAATTCTTCCCTAAGTTTATTTTCCTCCTCTTCTCTTTCCCTATCTGGTAAGAAACTTGTATCTACATCTGGATTTTTTTTAATCTTCTTATTACATCGAGTATCATCTGATTTTATAGATTTTTCTGCATTGTTTTTGTCAGAAACTTCAGTTTCAGTTTCAGTTTCAGTTTCAGCTTCAGCTTCAGCTTCATCTTCATTTTCGTCTTCATCTTCATCTAAATTAAAAGACAACGCTTGAATCTGTCTTTTCTGTTTGTTCTTTTCTGCTTGTTTTGCCGCTAATGCTCTTTCCTTTTCCTGTTCTTTTTCTCGTTCCTTCTGAGCAAGCTTCCTCTCCCGTTCTTTCACTATATTTTCCTGCTTTGCTTTCATCTCATTTAATGTGACCAAACCAATTGTGGAAGTCTTTAATTGTTGTTCAACCGCATTGTAATGAGTTGCAAACTTATTTTCTATATTATGAATCTTTAAGTCATCTTCTATTTTCTTCTTTCGTAATTCTATTTCTTGTTGTGCAATTTCTCGCTTCTTCATCAGCTGCATGGCTCTGCCAGCTTCGCTGGCTGCTCCTTTGTAATGTGCCATGTTTTATAGAATAATCAACTACTACTTAAATAATAAGTATAGGAGTTTCCTGTCTCTACCAAATTTATTACAAGATCCACCAAATCTAGATAAAAATATATTATATTAATATATGATGCAATATCTAAAAATTTCATTTTTAAAAAACTTAAACTGAAGAGTTTTATAATTTCAAAATTTATGATACTCTTAGAAAATTTTCATATTTTTCAATAATTATAATGAAATATTAATTCATGTATATATATATATATATAAATATACACTTTCCATTATTTACCTGTAGTGTAAGTCTTCAAATATTTAAAATGTATTGAACACGATAAAAAACGAAAGATTGTGAGAAATGTTAGAATTCACAGACGTTTACACAGCTATCGAGCTCACATTCTTAGCATTCTCACAACATCTGCAAACATCTGACCATTCTGACCACGCTGAAATGAGAAAGGTTCTAGACGTACGCACAGTGCAGCAAACATTCAGTATTGAAAATCCTAAAACAAGAATTATCGTCAATTGTTATTCCATTGCTCGATGCTCATTTTTAGCATCGAATGGCGTCAAATAACTTAATGTATTCTATATTTCTTCTAATCTAGAGCTAGAAAAATAAAGAGTAAGTTAAACCGAGATTAAAATTATTTACAGTTGGAACTAATTAATTTGACTTAATCAGAAATTTGTGAAACGGATTTTTTATGAAAAAAGGAATTTTCTGTAAAATAAATATATAATTTATGACAACAAGCAAATTTAATTCGTTGCGTCTGGAATCGGTTCTTGTTATAAAGATATTAAACATCATTATAAGAGATAATAGAAAACTTTACCAGTTTATCGATAAATATAAAATTATACAGTTATTATAAATTATATAAAGACTACATAAATATAAGTATTTTAAATAATTTAGAAATTTTATTAGATAGAAAAAAAAATTAATAACGTAAACAATGATAAAGCAATCATTATCTCGAACAACCGCGACTTACGAATATCTAGACACGGCACATACGTTCGAAAAATGTTCACATAGTAACAGGTATGCGTTTATAATAATGCGCGAATCATTATCTTATCTTTTTCAATCTAAGTACATCTAAGATAAAAGCCTCCGACGAAAGCTTCTTTTGCAATCTCCCTCACTTCTACATATATTCGCTCTTATTTGGTTGGTTTGGTAAGTGAATAGCCCAAAATTTCTCAAAACTCTGATTATTACTTTATCGATAACTTTGTTCTTACGATCACGAATCATTCGAGATTCGAAGATTCAGAATTCGCTGCATTTCATTGGAAACGTACGAATCAAGCTGTTTATTTATATTCGGCATTAAATAGATTATTCCATATTGCTTTGCTACCGTGATTGATTTCAATTGTCTAACATTCGTGACCTTTCAGATGTTCAAAATTATGTCGAAGTCACGAGTTTCGGTTGCATTCAGATTAATCGCGAATTGCAAGAAATTGTATTCCACTGATTCCACATTGCCGTGTTCTATGAAGATTGCTCACAAGACGAAAATCGTTCAAGATTCAACCGGATTGTATTCCCGGTGCGTTACATTCGTGAAATCTAAATTATGAGTTCTCAAGTTGTTTTGCGAAGCTATGTCAAACCGTGATATCATATTAATAACGCGTTGTTTTTTATTTTTGAACATCCAAGATTGAAACTCGTTCTCCAACTCAATTTTCCACACAGTATAAATATAAAAAAAAGAATTTAATTGTTGTTTGTGTCGCTTTTCCATTGTCATGAATGATGTCATGAATATATAAAGATCATCTTTCGTACTGTTCTATTGCGTTGAGGTCTAATCTCAATAAAGTTATATCTGTGAAGTACAGAAGCGGTGAAAAATTTATATTTTTTTTTACATTAATATTATTTTAGGTGAAAATACATTCACATGGAAAAGAATTTTTTTACACTTCCTATGTCTACTTTGGTTACAAGATGTTAAATAAACTGAACTAACATTATTTTAATGTAAAAAAAATGAACTTTAGTGTTAAACAATCTTATAACTCTACTGATCTATTTGATCTAAAATATATTTTATTTTCTTGCTAATATTTTGTTTAAAAACTTTTTCCTTGATATTTGATGACTCCAATAATGCAAGATTTTTTTCTTGAAAATTTAATTTTTATTTTTTAAAGTTTTTTAATTGTATTGGGCCAAATAAAACAGACCAGCAGGGTTAAATGTTATTTTAAGCTTTCAAAATTGTAATAAATAAAAATTACAGTATTACTACATGTATTTATATTTCCTTACTACAGTATTATTAAATAAAAATTATAATAAACTTTCAAAATGTATATGGGTAAAAATTCATCCGCAATAGATCTCAGAATTAATACAGACTGATTATTGTTTAGGACTTATTTATTGATTAACAAATTTACAAGATTTTAAGCCATAGTTGTACAGATAATTTAAATAGATGATTTCCATAGCATTTTTGTTTTTCTTTCAGTGTACAGCAACAGTGCACAATGTGTGATATAGATAAAACTTTGTATACATTGCCGAACGATCAACCTGTTGTCGCTCTGGAATGTGACACAGCCTTCAAATCTTTGACACAAAAGGAAAAATTATACGCTCATTACTTGAGCCAAGCGGCATGGAATGGAGGATTGATAGTATTAATACAGACATCGCCGGAATCTCCATTGATATTTGCACTGTTACAAAAAATATTTCTCTCAGAATCTCTCGAAGACTTGGAAAACTCCTCAGTACGCGCTGGTGTTACTCAGGAGCAATTTACGGTATAAGAAAAACTTTCTTCTTTTCATATATCTTTTTTTTATTTTTTAATTTTGCAGATTATTAAGTTAGCATTAACAACGGAATACCTTTTATTTTTCAGGCTTTCTTAGTTTACAGTTCTGGGATTTTTGCAAATGCAGGCAACTATAAGGCCATGGGCGATACTAAAATTATCCCCAATATTCCGAAAGGTTTATTTGAGGCAATAATAAAATCTTCGAAAGCTTACAAGACTAATTCTAAGGAGATGCAAGATCTATGGAATAAAATATCAGAACCCATGTTTTCCTTAAAGGGTAAATTAAAATCATTAGGATTGGGTAACAAAGGTATCACAACTTATTTCTCTGCAAACTGTATTAAAGAAGATGCTGACAAAGTCAACGCATTCATGCAATATAAAGGATTAGAATCCTATAACGCAAGATGCTTCAAGACAGTAGTGAAAGATCCCGCAAGTAACGATAATATTAATATGTATAAAATCAGACTAGCATCAGTAGAGACGTCAGATCTTAAAATAGCACTGTCCTTTGAGGAAACATTCGGAAATGCCAAGTTTAAAATTACAAGAGGAGATTACAGCAAACTCTTGGTGCCTGTTGTGGAAAATCTCCAGAAAGCCAAGGAGCATGCGTCGAACGAGATTGAAAAAAATATGCTGGAAAAATACATCGAACATTTTGAAACAGGATCTTTAGACGATCATAAGGATGGTTCTCGTCTTTGGATAAAGGATAAAGGACCGTCTATCGAATCCTATATCGGCTTTATTGAGACGTACCGAGATCCCGCGGGTCAACGAGGAGAATTCGAAGGCTTCGTAGCGATGGTGAACAGACAAATGTCTGAGAAATTCGCTACACTAGTCGACAGAGCCGAGGAATTTATCCCCAAGCTGCCTTGGAACAAGGATTTCGAGAAGGACACATTTTTGAGACCGGATTTTACCTCCTTGGACGTTTTAACGTTCGCAGGTTCTAGTATTCCGTCAGGAATAAACATTCCAAATTATGATGAGATTAGACAGTCTGAAGGCTTTAAAAATGTATCGTTAGGAAACGTTATACCTGCTCATTTGAAGGATGTTCGTGCGATTCCATTTTTATCTGATGCTGATCAGGCGTTGATGCATAAGTATAGGGTAGCTAGCTTTGAGGTGCAAGTTGGTCTTCACGAGCTTCTCGGTCACGGTACCGGTAAATTATTTAAACAGATGGGACCGAACACGTACAACTTCGATTATGATACTGTGATAAATCCTCTTACCGGTTGTAAAGTAGACAAATTCTTTTTGAAAGGAGAAACTTACGATTCTAAATTCGGTTCTCTGGGATCCACGTACGAGGAGTGCAGGGCGGAGGCAGTCGGTCTTTACTTGAGCTTGGAGAAAGAAACGACGAAAATATTCGGTCATGAGGGACAAGTAGCGGAGGATATAATCTATGTGAACTGGTTATCTCTACTGTGGAGTGGTTTTGCAAAGGCTTTCGAGATGTATCAACCATCCACGCAAACATGGTCCCAAGCTCACTCTCAAGCGCGTTATGTTCTGCTCAGAGTGTGCCTGGAAGCGGGCCAGGATTTCGTCAATGTTGTCGAAACTGAGGAAGGAACCAACCTCCGTATGACTGTTGATCGAAGCAAAATCTTCACGGTCGGCAAAAAAGCTGTCGGAGATTTTCTCCTGAAGCTGCAAGTTTATAAGAGTATGGGAGACTTTGAGTCAGCTAAGGAAATGTACGATAGATACAGCGAGGTACCTGAAAACGGACCATACCCATGGGGCAGCTGGAGGGACTTAATCCTGTCTCGTAAAGAACCAAGGAAGATCTTCGTTCAATCAAATACATTTATTGACGGTTTGTATCAAAGAAAATCTTATACATTATTGCTATTCTTTAAATATTTGTATTATCCATATATACTTGTATGATATTTTCATAAATCTAATTTTTTTAGACCTTGATTCTAATAACGTGATACTGAAAAATTACAAGCCATCGTTCGCGGGGATTATTCAATCATGGATGGAAAGATTCCCAAGTTTAGATGTATCTAAAACGTTGATAGAACTCTGGGAAAAAGACAAACAACATTTTGAATCGGAATATTACTAAAATAATAATTTTGTTCAAACTAAATTCAAGACTAAATCGTTAAAAATTTCATGTAACTCTGTACGCTCTTTCGTGTCTGGCTATTTACCAGAACAGCAGATGTTACATGTTCAGAAATATTACTTTTTTACTTTATTCTTTACTAAAGTACTAATGGTCGCGTTTAAGAAATCAGTTTCTTCTTTTATTATGACTTCCAATTTTCATTATAGATTCAATACCAGTGAAAAAAAAATCAGTGAAAAAGTGCGTAAGTCGAATAAAAAATTTTAAATTAATACAAATACACTCACACGCAAAAAAAACGGGCCACAAAAATTTGTGCAAAAATTTAGTGGCTTGTTTTTTTTTGTATGTGAGTGTATATGTTAGGAATGATCACAATAATTTCATTAAAAATTTTTTTCAAAAATCTTTTTTCATACTCTTACATTGCAGCTCTGCAGAAGTTAGTAAATATTTTGCGATTGGATTATATTTTTAGATCTAATTATTCTAGAGGAATAGTTCTATTTCAGCAAAAAAACTTCTCATATTCTACTAAACGTGACCATTGATTATTCAGGATTGAATGTGTATATATGGTGCGTGTCAAGTTAATTTTTTTTAAAGTTGTATGACTGCAGATCTTGTATCATATTGTAATCCACAATATTCCACGACATTCTAGCGCGATATTTGTCACTAATTTATCCTGTTCAAGACTTGGACAGCTAATTTAGCGCTGAATGTCTCGAGATGAGTACGAAAGGATGTATTTATGCCGGGGTATTCATAGTCGATTCTTATTTCAAAATCGTGAATACGTTTCGTGTAATGACTGGGCCAATTTT
Source organism: Acromyrmex echinatior (assembly GCF_024713525.1). Taxonomy (NCBI): domain Eukaryota; kingdom Metazoa; phylum Arthropoda; class Insecta; order Hymenoptera; family Formicidae; genus Acromyrmex; species Acromyrmex echinatior. The sequence continues at coordinate 2,113,810 of NC_141869.1, forward strand.
GTGACTTTATCACCATGTCATATGGATCATCATGTGTGATCCACAGTATTTTTGTTTGCATTTATTTGAGTAACATGTTAGACAAGTCACTGGAGAAATCCAAAGAAATTGTGGTAATTTGATCCACTGAAGTGAATCATAAATCTAATAGAGGACAAGAAAAAGAAGAAGAGTAATATGTACCTGTATTAAGTAACATACGTTTAATAATGATAAAAAAAAAATAAAATCTTATTCTAACAAAGAAGACCTAATATAACAATATTATATTAAATATTATAATGTATCCACGTATGAGGTAAAAAAATATTTTATAATTACGTTTTTTTTTATAACCAGAATATTAAACTGAACAGAAAATTCACATCTTAAAATTATATTTAAGATGGTCCTTATAAATATAAGAACCGATTATGAATGCCAGTCTTACAATTGGAAATATTCCGAGGAAATATTTGTATATGTAATATAAAGATATCTATACGTTGTATATGAATATACAATTATTTTATAAATACAAGTTGAAACATTGTAAGTCTAATTGTATTATAAATAATATACAAGTATTTTAAATAATATACAAGGTGATTTGTAATCAATGTATGAAACATTAAATAAACATAATAACGTATGAATGTTGCAATTAATTAATACTTGACATTCGTCATTTGAATCATATCAATCGAACATGCAAGTATTTGAAAAAATTTTATACTTATTTTTTCATATAGGCAAAATCTATTTAAATCTGTTTTTCGTAATCATTAGGGTTCAAACATAATGAAAGGAATAAGAAAAATAAGGAATAACAGATTTCAACTTATTAAAAGCCGTGTATTCTTTTTATAATAGATTGAAATCTGTTGTCCTTTTTATTCTTTATTCATTTCATTATGCCTGAGCCTTATACTTCTGACCTTGAAAAATGAAGTATCTAATCAAACTTTTAAGGAAAAAGAAAAATAAGAAATACAAAAGGTTCACCTACAAAGAATGAACTTTATACAACTTAATGGTTGAATATTTTTATGTTTTTGATTTTCCCTCTTTTTCTTTAAAATCTGATTGGATGCATTCAATACTACTATAGGTGAGTTCGGGGAGATGCTATTAGCGCTATTGTTACAGTCTATCCTTGTTTTACGTTTAATAAACAACGAAGATGGAATGACAGAGTAGCACTAATAGCATCTCTCCGAACGCACTATAGAACTCTTGCCTGTCTACAGATTTATTTTTGGATTGACCGAAATATGCCAATTAATTGCAAGATCTCACTGAGTACTACTGCATTTCAGACATAGTATTCATTTTATGTATAAATTTGTTTGTGTTGTTTGAAATTTTTTAAATTTCCGCATTTGAAACGATTTAAAACGAAATAAACACAATATCTGGCGGAAAAAAAGCAACGATTCTGAGTGCAAACAATACAAATATTGATCTGTTCGTGTTCGCACTTTTTGCACGTTGCACGCGCATAGAAGTCCATCTGATGCAACTAAAGTCTGTATCTCTATATATATATCTATACTCCATGCTGCATGCTGTTAAATCCGAAACTGAAAACTGCTGAAAACCCAACTTTTGGCGGCAATAAGCAATAGGAACGCGTGGAGGAAACAAGTATTTCGAAGTACTTCAAAATGGAAGACAAGGAATCTTTGCGGAAATTGTTCCTGGATTTAGGTTGTGAAATTGAGAATGATGCCGTTCTCGATAAATGTAAGTACTTTCAAGATTTACTGCAATTTTTTCAACTCTAACGTCAAAATCATGTCTTGTCTCGACTTGTCCGGATCACGTTACTTGTCGAAAACTTAATTTTGATTGTATTAAAGATAGAGTTGTAACTTTGAATTGCATCGAATGGTCAAACGAATATATTTTTTGTAAAACAAAAACATTTCATGTGATTTAAAACGGATGTTCAGACTTTCGTTCTCGTATAACCTCACTTTTGAAACCGAGGAATCCTTCACTTTACATTGGCTATAAATAAATACTTAACCGATTTAAAAGAACGCCAGTATTATTGATGCCAATTAATATTCATTGTAACTGAACTTAATCGTTTACATTTTCTTTTAGTTTTTTTACAATAAATAAAAAGAATTTTAAGTTAAACGTCCGATTAAAGTTAAACAATGTTACTCGAAACTTGAACTGAAGTCAGAACAGAAGTTCCTTTGTTTATCTGGATTTATAGAATTTTAGAATAATATAATTTTGGAATAATATAGAATTTTGGAATAGAAATATTTAAGATTCTGTTCACAAATATTTTTAATCGAGAAGCAAACGATTTTGATTGGAATCAGTCTTTCTTATATCAGTTTTTCTTATAGGTTTTGAATTCTGCAACAATTACGATGTGGACCTGGATAAGCTTACGGAATTGTGGCTTACATTTTGCGTCAATAACGATGCGGATATCCAGCCTACTATTGATAATCTGATTAAGATGGAACATCTGATATTGAAGAAGGATTATAAATTGAAAGAATCACATTACAATGAAAATGACGATGTACTCAGCATGTATGGCTGTACTGAAAGTGGACCATCGTCTAAAGTGAGTTTTTACAATTGTTTTCTACATCAATTTTATATAAAAAGTGGATAAGTTGTTAACTCTAAGCTTCAGTTGGAGATAACTTGTAATAAATTTGACTAATATATAGTCAAATCATGCTTATAATGTGTTCATAGACGTTTATATAAATTACAATGATTATTCAAATTCATTTATTCGAAATAGATCGAAAATTAGAGTATTTGTCTCAAAACTGTATATATTTTTGATTTTATAATTAGAATTTATTTTAATATTCTTTGACTTAAAGAGTTCAAGAATAAATAAACAATGAATCAAAGAAATGTTGACGGAATAGTATAAAATTTTATGAAAATGTATTTAGTATTAGATTTGTGAAATATTTGAATATAAAATACTGAATATAAAATTGAGGAGACTATGTCAAAAATGTATACATATTTCTGGCTTTATAATTGTAATTTATTTTAATATTATTTTAAAATTTAAGAATACACGAATAAACGCGAAGCAAAAAAATTGATAATACGAATTGTAAAAAACTCTAAAACTAGAAAAATCTAAAAAATTCTTCAAAATATTTGTGACTAAATGTGAAGAGATTGTTTGTTCAAAAAGTGTACATATTTTTAGCAAATTATAATTTATTAGATTATAATTTATTTTAATATTTTTCAACAATTTAAAAATATATAAACAACACGTAAAACAATTATTGGCAGAATAATACAAATTCTAGAAAAATCTAGAGAGAGACGATCTTGAAATATTTCTCAATAATCTTTTAGGAAGAGTACCTACTTAAAAAATAGAAATTTCTTTTCTCGAAAAAAAATAGAATCCTTTCAATTATTATATTATTATTCACTCTAAACAATATCATAAATCATTTAAGATAAATATCTATCTGAAAGATCTTATTTTTCTTTTGAAATTTTTTCGAAAATTTCTTCTTTATCCTAAGAGACCTTCGACCTTATGAATAGCATTACTGGCATTGTTTCAGTAGAACCTTTCAAGTACCTGAATAATTTATCTACTATTAACATTGTCTTATTATTCGTGATGGATCCTCCGTACAAAATGTCTCTTTATAAATTTCACATTCCATTCACGACATCGTGCTGCATTTTATTCTCGTCAGATCGAAGAATTTTTCAAACTCGTCTCTCGACGGTATCGAAAAAGGAAAAAAAAAGCGATTGAAACAGCGTTAGAGAATCTCGCGTGGTGGCACTGTAATTCCCGCCAGAAAAATCGCTCAGGTAGATTTTTCCCCCGCCCCTTTCACGTCGCTCCACATTCGTGGCTCTCTTCACGAAGGATCTCCCTGGGGAGGGAAGGGGGGGAGGGCAACCCGTTTCCATTGGCGGAACGAGGACGAAGAGCGCGCTGTGTGACTGGAGGGCGGGAGGGAGGGGGAAGGTAGGTTCTTCCTCTGTCTCCCTCCTCTCTCCTCAACGAGCCGAGCAGATCTCTTTCGAAGGGCACGATTTCAGTTTTCAAGGACTCCGGCGCGTCGTTTGTTGGTTCGTCGTTTGTTCTCTCATATTTAATCGCGTGTCTCGTCACTTCGTCAGTGCCGATAATCACGCGCGATCCACACTCCCGACTGTTCGACGATTCGTCAAATTGGTACGCACTTCGACGATCGCGTTACACTCGGTATCGGTCGGCGCGACGATATCGAGCTCGGTATCTCTCGATGGCGTCGGGCAACAACGCGTCACCGCCATCGGCGTCCGACAATCGCGTCTTCGCGAGTGAAATTACCGGCCCTTCGAAGAGTTGGACTCTTCACGCGACGATCGTCTCGGAATCGCGCGGGAAAACGCAAATCGACGGCTTCGGGAAAACGTTGTTCGCGCGACGTCGACGATTACGTTGACGTGATGGTGTGGGAGAGGAAACACGAAGCGATAACGACGGCCATGATGGTTCGGTTTCGGCTTGAGCGAGAAGCTCGCGAGTGCAACAAGCAAGTCCCGCCGATCGCGCGTCCATGTGTTCGAATCCTCGCGAGAGGAGGATCGAGATCCAGCGGAGAAATTCGGAAGGAAGTGAGAGGATCGAAGCTTCGATTCCGCTCGATCGTTCTTCGCATCGCGATCGCTCGTGACGCGCGCGCGCGCGCGCATGCGTGAGAAAAGGCGCCGCGTCGCGCGGACGCGAGTGCGACGACCGTTGGCTTCAACGAATCCTGTTGATTCGCGCCGCTGCAACGCTACAACCTGTTGCTCCGACAACGAACGATAAAGGTATTCCCGTAGTCTGTTCTTTGCAGAGAACGCGCTGCTTTTTCCACTTCGAGGGAAGTAGGTATATAATTAAGAGTGTAATTAGGTATGAGAGAGAGAGAGAGAGAGAGAGAGAGAGAGAAAGAGAAAGAGAGAGGAAGAGAGGATGAGAACACAAAGAATACTGAACGAACAAACCTCACAGTGCTTCCTTTTCTACTCGATATCGATTTTGTGAATTGGATTCCGGATACGAAGAGCTCGCGTTGAGTAATTGAAAAAAATAATTCTTTCATAATTCTTGCACAAGAATAGAAGTTTTTGTTATTTATTCGATATAATTACGCGTTTCTGCAAATGTGGATTAACTTTAATTTTGGTTCAATTAATTTTTATCTTTTTCTAATTCTTGGAATTAGAAAAAGACAAAGAGCTAATTGAAGATTAAAATTAAACTACATTGGTAGAAACTGGTTTAAGACTTGATTTCATCAAGGTAAGATTGATTTTGATCTCCGTTTAATTTATTCATTATTTATCTTATTTGAATTCTAAGAATAATGCCCATTTCCTCATGAATGTAGATTAATTTTAATCTCGGTTTAAACTTTTTCATTTTTCAATTCTAAGAATTAGAAAAAGAAAAATAAGTCACCGAGATTAAAGTTAATTTTTATTGTTGGAACCAATTCTTAGAATTTAATAAAATAAAGAGTAGTCTCTAAATTCTTTGGGGTGGAATCTTACTTTATAAAATTAAAGAGTAAAAATTGAGCCAGTCTTGAAAAAGAGAAACTCTATTTTTAATCCTTAACAGTGAGATTTCGCTGTTTAGAATAACAACACATGAATTTATTTTTGAACTTCTTGTACGGTTTATCTTTTCTCTTTTTCTCTCTAATGTGGAAAAGGAAGAAAGATGAATCATGCAAAAATTTCAGCTAAAAAGAACAGACCTAATTCATTCTAAAGGTTCTAGACAGTAAATTGAAACGAGATTAAAATTAATCTTGCATTGGTGAGGAACTGGGACTTAAAATTACAACTTAATACATTAATCCTGATTCAACTTACTCTTCATCTGTTTCTAAGAATTCTTAGAATTTTTCTAATTTTTAGAAAAAGATGAACTTCAAGTTAAATCGGGATTAAAGTTAATCTGGTAACGGACGTTAATGTCATAGGTGGGATTTGAATTCTATCATTAAAGATCATTAAAGTATAATATTTTAAATATTGCAGTAAAATATTAAATACTACCAAAACGTAGTATTTTCGATTTAATTTTTATCAGCGCTAAAATTTTAATTGTTATTCTCGACGCGAATCTCTTAAATGGGATATAATTTCTTATAGAATCCGTGAATTTTTTTATTTAATTACTTTTACTAATATTTATTTCTTTAAAAACTGTCAACAAGTACATACTTTTTATTCCTTTTGCTTTTAGCGTATAAACTCGGAATTTACTGAAGAAGTTTTTGTAAGAAGGAAAACAAGTTTCTCTGGCCTTCTTTCGCATTCTTGGACGATCTTTTTGACTACCTCACGGCGTTGAAGGGTCGAAATTTCCCAGCGGACCTTTCACTGGTGGCACAAAACCCTCGGTCGGCTTTTGTCGGCATTCGTTCCGTCGTGCACTTTCTCCTCGATCGGATCGCTGTGGAATCGTCGAGAGACGCGCGTTCCCGCCGATAAGCTACGCGAATAACTTCGTGCCTAGCGATATCGCATTTGACCGACGGGTTCCTCGCGCGCCCGCGCGCTCCCGTTGCTGTCTCTCCATCAATTAACCACAATTGAACAACAACTGTTCCAATCTCTTCCCTCGCTCGCACGGCTTTCGGCTCGTTGCGCGTTTTTTTCGTCTCCTGGTCTTCATGCCGCGTGACTTGGGCGAGAGATGGATCGATATTCGCGGATGTTCGAATGGATGTTGCAACGGGTCGGTCGGTCGGTCGGCGACACGATATGTCGTAAAACGGATCGAGAGATGTGAAGAATAACCGGGACATTGGCGAGAGTATTGGCGAGAGCGAGATGTCGACTTATAGTGGACATTAAAACGAGTGTAAATCTCTTTTTCGTAAGTAGCTCCTATGTATTTGTTTGTCTCGAATCTAGAGGCCCATTTTAGAGAATTTATTAGAATATTTATAACTTTATTGAGCGACACTTGGTGAATTTGTTCACTTTTGTAATTTCATCTCGTTTCAAAAAGAAGTAAATATATATTATGAATATTATATGAATTGTTTGATTAATTCTGTAGTTTTTTTAGATGTGATTGTTGATAAACTAATAGTTTATGTAAATTAAAGAAAGAAATAGTAAAATTTTATTTTTTATTCGGATCAGAAAAGATTCAATGTTGCAATATTTTTTCTGATAAAGTACATTTTTAACAAGTCTATGTTAGTACATTTAATACTTTTAATATTCAAGTAATTTATCACTTTTATTTATAAAAGATGAGAATATTTGTGAAATTTACTTATATTAAATGGAAATGTCTAGACTATTTCTTTGTTGATTTTATATTTCAGTTCTGTTTAACTAACTGTTACTGTTTGTTCGCTAATATTAGTTCGTCAATATTGATTAAGAATCTGTTTTGCCCTCGCAGACACTTGAGTATACAACAATGTACTTTCCGTTGTCTTAAAATTGTAGAACTAATAGGAAAGTCAAATCAAAGAAACAAGCAGACGTATTCGGATTTTGAAGACTGATTCCTCGAAAAGAAGACGAAGTGATTTCGTTTTACGTATTCGACTTCAGGTCTGTTTTTTATAACCAAAATAATGTACATTCTTTGTATTTAAGATAAATTAGATGATTGTTTGATATTTCGGAAAAGTGAGAAGCAAAGTTTTAGTTTAGTTCCTCAGGTAGCATGGAACATTCCAGAAGTATTATTGTGATGAAACAAAAGACTTTTGTTGTACTGTGACTCAGGTAACGTGGAATATTCCAACAATATTGGAACAACGTTACATCTAACAAAGTAAAATAGGTATATGTTTAATATTTGAAAAGCGAGAAGGAAACGAGAAAGTTTTAGTACAGTCCTTCAGGAACATTCTAACTGTATTGTAATATTATTGGAATGTTCCATAAGATACCTGGGGAGTCTGCACTAAAACTTTCTCGTTTTTTTTTATAAATATCAAACATATCTATTTTATTTTATTAATACATTGCAACGTTACTGCAGTATTGCTACCTGAGCAATAAAAAGTAGAGCAATAAAAAAATTGTTTCTTATTTTTTATCCAAGATAGTAATTGCCAGAGTTAATTTCTTCTCCGCTGCCTAGAATATTCGAATTAAGAAAGAATCTCTACATTTCTGAACAAATAATGTCCGGATCGTATTGTCTTATTTCCCAAATATGATTATGTAAATGCATGTAGGGTATATATAGTAATAGACATGGTCATATAAGTTGGTTCAATAATAATATATTTTTATTATTGAAGAAAAATTTTAATGTAAATTTTAATGTGCATTTCGAAAAGATCTCTTCTCGAAAGTTCATTTCGAGCTTTCTTCAGTTCGTTTCTTTGTTATTCCAAATTTTTTGTTCCACCCTCTCCCTCTCTCTCCGACATTTAGTTACCTGGAGATCAATTATTTATCTTGAAACGAGGTAAAAATGACAAAAGTAAGTGAATTTACTAGAATACTTAATTTTATTGATCAATATTTAATGCATTTATTTACTTTTATTAATTTTTACCTCATTTTGAGATACATAATTAATTCTCTGTTTTTATTTTGAGTGCAGAAAATATAACGTAGAGTAGCTACAAAGAACAGACTATGCGTACGACGAAAGAAGAAGAAAAAAAAGGAAGAAGGGTAGAGCGAGAGGAAACGTATCACGTGCGAACAAGCTTACGCTTACTCGCAAGCGCATGCGCTTGAACGGAGCGACTCTGATCCGGAGAGATCGGACGGCGTCGGACGCGGACGAGCGGGATCGTCTCTGAACTTGATTGAAACAATGCGTAATACAGGGTGGACGTTAAGAGCGACCAGGTTAATCACAGTTAACCTCTGTACAATGGCAAGCAACGTCGTATTCTTTCTCGTATTCTCGCGCGCACACGGCAACCGTTTGCAAGATCAGCCGGTTCCCTGCCTTCTTCCCTCCCCCGAAGAAAATGCTGGAAAGGGAGATCCACGCGGGAAAAGATTCTTTTCGAATTTGCCGAATGAGTGGCGGTCTAGTGCACGGTCGATAAAGTTGTGACTAGATCCACACTCATTAAGCACGTTCGAGCATCGCAGCCATCGTTTTGGAGGGAAATCAGGGATTCCCCCGAGGAACATCGTGTGACCTCTTTCAAAAGCCTTTCTGGCTATTTCTGCACATTGGAGTTTCCTCCATAAATAACCGATTTAGACAGATTGATAGATCTTTCGCTTCGACGAGGTTTCTCTCGCGAGCGATTCGACGAGATTATCGCTATTATAGCGATGGAACATGAGGAATGAAATAAGTTATCATTCGAAGACTCGTCTAATTCCATAGACGAGTATGGATGTGGTGCACGTGCGTCTTATCATTTCGTGACTAGATACATACTCGTCTACGGCAATCTGTCTCGGTATCGGAAGCACCTCCAATGTGTGCGTCGAATGTGTGTGCCACTGAGATATATCGTTATCTGTATATTATATCAATGTATTTCGTAAGACAAACTTGTCCTTGCAGATAGATTGGCGACGGAAAGTCTCGTTGTTTCGCCGTGGAATTCACGTAGAATTATACCTGTACACTTGTATGTATATATATAATATATATATATATACATATACACACAAAGAAATGTATGCAGCTTTGTAAGAAAGAATTAAAGAAGTAGTTGGAGGACCTTCTCCTGTAAGAATGTTAATACTAGCAATCATTTTAATAATAGTGATTTATTACGTGTATCTTGGCAGTAATGATTTTCAGAATAAACAAGTTTAATAGAGATGCGCAAAAGTTGAGTTAACAAGATTGCAGCTATGAGAAAACGCATCTAATAGAAATTCAAGAATATGAAAGTATATAATAATAATATGTGTATGTAGGTATAATTCGTAATGTAAAATAAATAGAGTGTAAAAACAGCAAAAGCGCTAAATAATAGATATAATTTTATTTAATTAAAATTAAGATTAATATTAAGATAAAACGAGTTTCGGATGATTTATAATACGTGCGGGTTTTAGAATCGAGTATTAGAAATATAATTTTATTAGATTTATACTTGTTATTAAATATATAATAATAATAATGATGTTTATTTGTAATTTTATTATATATATTTAATATTTTATCTCTTTACGTGTACTGGGAAATGGTGGAATCGTCGCGATCTCATGTAAATAATTGAAGAGTTTACTTCTGAATCGTCTTATAATATTTTACAAAGCGTACACAAAATTATTCGTTTCGAAACTTATTATAATTGTAAATAATCTCCACTTTTGAACAGCTTGGATAAAAGGTGGTTCCAAGCTAAACTCTTTAATTAAATACTCGCGTTTGTATGCCTTCACGTCATTCACGTAATATCATCAACTGACGTGGGTTTGTTCAGAACATGACGAGTAACGCGGCTTCTTTTTTCTCATAGCGCGCACGAAGAAGTCCTGAGGTAGAAGTCGATGCGGATACACGGGCTGATAAAACAAGAGCTGCGGAATACTCGTTTTCACCAGCTACTTGCACTGAGAATTCGTAAGTAAATTTTTTTTGGGCAACGGGCTGAGCCCGCAATTTTAAGAAAAATTAAATATGGAATATTTTTGCGTTGAATAAAAAAATATAATGTGAAATAGACGCATGTATGCTTTGAAGTTTTTGTCCTTTTAAAAAAATTGAAGCTAATAACATAATGATCGTAAAATTGTATGTAATTAAATATATAAGTGAGTGAGTGAGTGAGTGAGTGAGTGAGTGAGTGAGCGAGCGAGAGAGCGAGAGAGAGAGAGAGAGTGTGTGTGTGTGTGTGTATCATATATAATTTTCTAGATTTTGTTCTTTTCACTTCTTAATTTGAAACTAACAACATAATTTAATATATTAAATGTCTTAATATATATATATATGTAGGCAGAATAAAGATTTTCTACATTTGGTTAATTTTATGTATTGTGAACGTTTCTTTAAAATATTGTGTCGTTTGTAGAAGCGTGTCATCAAATCAGCGTAATATAACGGACAAGAAAATATTACTTTCCATCGGCGAAACCGTCTTGTCTTGGAAGAGAACAGGCAATTTCGATGTTCAAGTTACAAAGTCTGATGAACCGCATGTCCCCAGTGACGCGAGGTACATGTATGAGGTCCTATCAAGACAAGGACACATTCTCACGCATGTGTGCCAGAATTTGGGCAGCAGATTATTCAAGACATGGTTGAAGGCGAGCGGTAACAACACCGAGTTGCGTTACGTGAAGAATGTACGGAACGTGAGCCAAACGAACTTTCGGACATTCGGTCGCATCAATGCGAAAAAGGACACCACGAACACGGTGACACTGGAAGGTAGTACAAGACGGAAGGGGATCTCGGGGGCTGACACGATCGAGCTGGACTTTCGCAATGTGAAACAATACTCTGTATTCTCCGGTCAGATCGTGGCGGTCGAGGCCATCAATCCGGTAGGTGACACGTTATATGTGAAGGAGATATTCGCGAAATCGTATGCGCCACTCGCGTTTACACCGATGCTCGAATCGAGGGTTAACATTTTCGTCGCGGCGGGTCCGTTCACCCCGTCCAGCAACATGCATTATCAGGCGTTGTGGGATTTGATGGAGAGAGTTGCGTCGGACGAACCACACGTTCTGATATTGATTGGGCCTTTTCTCGAATACACGCATCCCGAAATACAGGATAATGTCATTAAGGACACGCATCAGGAACTGTTCGAGAAGATTCTCACGAGAATAATGGAGTCGACGCGGTAATGTCTCATAGAATAACTTGAAGTTTTTAATTAAGCGTTTGAAAATATTCTGATTTTCGATTATACGGATTGATGTAGATAAGAAGATAAATTTTACCTTTATTAATTAGGTATGTGATATTACAGGAGGAACACGCAAGTCATAGTGATAGCTTCTAATCGCGACATACATCACGAACCTATATTTCCAACCCCTCAGTACACAATTTTTAATCGAAAATTGTCACAAAATTATTCGAACTTAAAGGTGATGCCAGATCCTTGTATATTGGATATCGCTGATTTGAAAATCGGGATTACATCAGTTGACGTCATCAAACATATCGGGAAAGAAGAAATATCGTAAGTATACTTTTCTTACAGAGTCTAATGATCTCAAAAGTAATTAATGAACTAGACAATTTTTTCATTTAATCTAATTGAATATACATATGTATTGCTATTTATTTATAAAAGTTTTATAAATTTTTAATAAGAGATGAATAAATGTTTGCAGCAATGTATCAGGTGATAGACTTAGTCGTCTAGTTAATCATGTCCTCACTCAAACGTGCTTCTATCCCGTGTATCCTCCATCCGAGGATCTGAACGTGGACACGGAGTTATGGGAGAAGTGTGCCTTTTTCGATCAACAACCGCACTTATTGATTTTACCGTCCGATATGCGATGTTACTGCAAAGTGATCAACGAATGTATGATCGTGAATCCGGAGCGCATGCACAAGTACGCTTATGCCAGGTTGAGTGTGAAACCGGCTATCGATGGTAAATGGAGTTCCAATAATATCTCGTGCGAGATCGTCAAAGTCTAATAGCTTTAGAGTATAGTTTTAATTTATTTTTATGAAGTATAGTCTCGGACTTTTTTAAGAAACAGAAAATAATTTTTGTAAAAACTTAACAAATTTTTTAATTCTTCGTTTTTATATCACAGTTCTCAAGTATATTAAACCATTGTATGAAATATTTAAATTACCTATAAAAAAAAGTCCGATTATTCAGAAAAAATATTTATGTATTTCATTTATCAAATAATCTAATGTTTTATATGGATTGTCAAAAGATCTCTGTTTAATTTTCCCTTTTCCTTTTTTTTCATTAATATTAAGTTGATATTTGCGTACATGAGCAGCAGCAGGACTGTTTCTTTAGTACATATTTATAATAAAACTATGATCATGATAGTCAACACGCAAGTTAAAACATAGAGCACGGAATATTTAATGTTTAAGTTTTTGGAAAATGGATGTTTTCCAGCAAGATACAAGATTGTTCGCATTGTTTGAGAGAAATTCCCAAAAATTTTTACACTTAAAATAAAATGAATATATTTCAATGTTGAAAAAAAAATAAAGATGCTCAGTGCAAAGTCCAAGTAATGTTAACAGACCTATAGATAGACAGTGTAAGGGCAGGAGCGCAATCTTGCATAACACATAACACAATATATAAGAAAATATTTTATATATCGCATGACAAATTCCTTTAAGTGTGCTGCTTGATTACAAGATAAAGAATTTCTAGAGATTTAAAAAACTTCAGAATTCTATGGAACTTTTCTAAATCAACACATTAAAAAAATTTATCATACAATAAATGAAATATTAATCTAGTTTGGTGATTATTTCATCTTTGTTTAACATTGAAAAACAATAAGAGCGTCTTGCAACGCATGATAAATACATAGGAAAATTAATCAAAATCATGTATTTTTTTTCATGAAATAAAGCTCTGATTTTTTTTTACGCGTTTGTCATATCTGGGTGCTTTCTATTTGGTAACAAATTGACATAAGTGTGACGTCACTTTGTTATTCACTGGAATATTAAAAAAAGAAAGATATATATGTTTGTGTCGATTTGTGTCACTAAATGGAAAGGATCCTGTGTCTTGCTAGAAAGCACCAGATATCTAAAAAAAAAAAAGATTTCCAAATTATCGATTGAGTCTTTTGCGTCTCTCAAAATTCACGCAATTTATGTTGGAGGGCACCACGCGCCCGATGCTGCTGCCCCCGCAAAGCTCCCAGGAGTTTTTCACTACTGGTGGGCTATAAAATCGGCCATTACTTCAACATTTTTGTCGCGCACGAGGAACTACGGTCAAATCGCAATGGGGAAATCGTATTCGAGCTGATAGATCTTTCACACGGTGAGTAAACGTAACACGAAACACGCTACGTGAGCGTGTATCCTCGTATCACGGATTATTCGTCGCGGTCACCAATCTGGAGTGATTTGCCAAATCCATATCCGCCATCTTTATCGCGAGCTCCGCTTGGCTCTGCTCACGCTCCGCGTACTCGCGCGACGTATATTGTTTTTTTTTCTTCCTATCACCGCTTGTTTCATCCCTTCCTCGTGTCTCGAGGAATTATTCGTGACTGCGTATGAGGCCCGGCCTTGATCCCCCTTTGCTCCGAAGTCAGCCGCGTCACGAATTCGATCAAATCCACAATGCGTATTTCGCCTTGCGAATCGCGATAAAGCTTCTCTCTTTCCTTCTCTGTCTCGACGACAACGTCTTTCGACGATCTCGGAATCGCTTGATGCATTACAGATATTACTCCGTTCAGGTACATCGGCGAGATTTTCGTAGCTACGATGCAGTTACGAAACGGTTACGTGATAGGCGTTTCATGTGCAATGCATGAAGGAAAGATTTTCGTTGGGATTGTACATCAGCTGGTATCCGTGAAATGTCGCGAATCGAACCTGGACACCCAGTATCGACCGAGACATCCACGTCTTTATTACCGACAGTCTTTATTACCTCTCAATTTGCAATAACAATGCACGGGTATATTTAATTTTTATTGCAAAATATATTTTATGATACGTGCTAAAAAACTTTCCTATAATTTCTGTAACCTATCTTGAGACACACTGTAGCTTTTCGCGTCTTCTAAAGTCCGTTTTTATTAGTGTAGATTGACTTTTATATTTTGATTCTTATATTTAAGATTGTCTTAAGTACAGTTTTAAATTAAGATGTCATAAACTAATCAGGCTGGTATTCATAGTCGATTCTTATATTTGAGATTGCCTTAAGTTCAGAATATAATCTTAAAATGTTATATAAGCCAATCAGAGAGCTGTAATATAATTTTAAGACATTACTTAAGACTGTCTTAAAACAAGAATGAATTATGAGAGTCGCATTAGCATCTTAAGATATTATTTAAGCCGGTCTTAAAATAACGGATTATGAATATCGACTGTAATCTTGGTTCAACTAATTTTTAGAATTGAAAAAAGATGAAGAGTTAAATTCAGATTAAAATTAAACTACATATATCTGTTTTATTTTAAGTTCTAAAAGTATATATTGATCCAGTTACAGGAAACTTCTTGATGCAAAAAGTTCAAGTGAAATAGAAAGTTTGTTCACTTGCACTTTTTGCACTTAAACACCTTTAATCTCTTTCAGTTCTCTTTTCCTCAACATTTGAATATATCTTTATTTCACTTTAAGTGCAACAACAATTTTTGGAGCAACAAATATAGTTTGTTTCATTCCAACTTATTGCACCAATATATTACATCAGCTCAGAAACATTAAAAAAAGAGATTAATGTTTTTTATTAATTCTTACAATTATTATTATTATTATTAATTCTTACAATTAATGTTTCTGTCATTTCTACATTATGATTACACGTTAAAAACGAAAAATCGATCTTTTTTCTCTTTCCCTTGCAGATCTTTGTCTCGGGAATGTTTTAATTTTTGTTTTAATCCTCTGAATTTCGCAGCTTTTTAAAGAAGTAAGAGTGCAGCTCGTTTGATTGTAAATTTGAAGTAGCGATAACGCGGAGTAAACCATATTGCAATAATCAGTCACTCCCATTCCCTCCATTCTCCATTTTCCTCGTACGTGTCGCGACGTCGGAAATTGAACTCGCCAAAATTATGCCAGTCCCCGACGATTTCCGACACGCGGGCACGTGCGCGCGTCATCGTTCGTATATCATCATCGGGAATGCGAGAAAGCGAGAGTGCTATATCGATCCGCTTCGCGCGCGAGGTCCACCTACCTCAACCCTAACATCGTATCGTATACATTGAACGACGACTCGCCCGATGTGCCCACTGGCAGCGACTCCGTTGTTTTCCCCTTTTCGTCGGTGAATTTTTGAGAACGCGGACCGCTCCCTGTCCCGGGTATCGTTCATCACATCCGCCCTCTCGCGATAATGTGGAGTTCTTGCTTCGGACACGGTAAATTTTTATCGCGAACCGACGATCTCTAAGTCTCTCGTTTTTGTATATTTTATTTTACTTAGTACAATTTACCTGTTTTTTTTTCACAGAAGTAATAAATTTGGATAATTTAACAATTGACAGACATCTTTCAAGATTTTTACGTTTTATCGTGAATTGTTTAATAAATATCGTCGAATCTTATTCTATCAATTTCATTTGATGATATATGTTAAATATTGTATACAAATATTTTTAATGAAAATTAGATGTGAAATAAGTAAAATATAATCTACAGTGTTTAGAGAATAAAATAGTAATCAATTGTGATGTAAATAGTAAGTTATATTTGTGTAAAATTTCTTTAAATTGTCCGAAATCATTAAAGAAAAGTTTGAAAATAAATTTCAAAATTATTTTTTTTATTTTGCACTTAAAAGATATTAAAATATATTTTAATTATTTTTGTTATTATTATATTTATTACAACAATTGGCGATAGACATTTTTTATTATAAACTGTTTAACAAATATCGTTGAATTTTATTTTATCCAATTTTATTCGATGTTATATGTTAAACATCGTACAAATATATTTTTAACGAAAATTTAGATGTGAAATAAGTAAAACATAATCTACATGTTTAGAGAATAAAATAGTATCAGTTATGCTATAAATAGTAAATTATATTTGTGTAAAATTTCTTTAAATGGTCCGAAATCATTAAAGAAAAGTCGAAAATAAATTTCAAAATTATTTTTTTATTTTGTAGTTGAAAGGCGTTAAAAATATATTTTCATTGATATTTGTTATTATTATATTTATTATTACGTAAATTTTATAAAATGTAAAATATTTATTTATTTTTATAGACGAGATATCACTATGTTTAAAAAGCACTTGAAATAATTTTCACTTACTTCGCGTGAACAGGTAATAATACAGTAACACATATAATTACAAGAATACGATACTCGTGCGATCCATTATTCGTAGCAAGTTTCCAGCCTGTAAAACTTTAAAAAGCCTATATCAGTCAGTGTATTCGTTCTCTTTTAATTTTACTTCAGTACTTTTGTGGAGAATAATAGAAAGAATCGATGACCTCATTTTATGCAATTGCACTTAGAATAGAATCATATAATTTTTTAATACATGAATTGATTATTCCTGTTCTACGTATACAAATTTTACTTATCTATTGTAAAAAAAAAAAACGAAAGTATAAAAATATTGAAGTAAAATCGTCGAAAATATTTGAATTTATGATATTTTACTATACATATACAGGATAATATTCTATTTTTCATTAAATAATGGCGAAAAAAATTCCAGGAGCACAGTTTATTAAATATATATTAATATTGATTAAACCTTGGGGATACATTTGGGGGTCAATGTTTGGCTATTATTGTATCAATAGCGCTTCTGGGGAAATTCAAGATTTTTTTAACTTAAATTAAGAGAGGAGTAACGTCTGTAATTAGTAAGTAAATTATAAAATGTTCAATATACATCAAGATAATTCTATTGAAATTATCTAGAGTTAAAGAGTTATTGAGATTCTCTTAACGGAAAAAAGTTCAGTAAACTTGTCTGAATAAGTTACGAGTTAACAAGATATTAAAAAATTACTTAGTGCGTTGACCTGTACTCATATCGATCACTCGAGTCGCTGTTGCACGCGCGCGCGCGAATTAAGTATAATTTTTAATTTAGCCGATGAATAAAAACGCAGATTCGGATATAAATCAGGAAAAGAAGGAATCGTGGATGTAATAAAACTGCTAAACTGAATTCCAAGTATCGGAATACAATTATACAATTGTAAAATTAGATATGCTAATATGGGAATATTATATAAGTCAATTTTAATTAATTGAAATTTAATATCGAGTTTATAACAACGAACGGAAAGAGATAATGAGAAGCATAAAGAAGTAGATAATTTTTAAATAAATTATTGAAAGAAGATTGATTCATTAATGATGAATTAAAAATTTATTTATAGACTCCGTTGAATTTATGTTAAAATTAAATTTATTAAACGAGAAACCTCGGTCTTAGATCTCAACTTGTTGAATGGATCGTTAAACATATCTCACTCACTCTACTGTTACTCTAATTCGAAGAATAAATATGTCTGAGAAAGATTCCTCATAACGGCGCGACGTCGTCGTCATCGTCGACGGGTAGACCGCACGAGGTCCGACGTTTCTACGCCGGTGGGCTGTTTTAGGCGGGC
This sequence comes from Acromyrmex echinatior, assembly GCF_024713525.1. Taxonomy (NCBI): domain Eukaryota; kingdom Metazoa; phylum Arthropoda; class Insecta; order Hymenoptera; family Formicidae; genus Acromyrmex; species Acromyrmex echinatior. The sequence continues at coordinate 2,132,023 of NC_141869.1, forward strand.
GACGCAACGGCTGTGCGCAAAAAGCGACGGCAGTCAAGTTCAAGGCCACCGACGTCTCCACCCCCTTCCCCTCCCACTACCCTCACGTTCTGCGACTCCTGTCGCGGCCGCCGTCGCCTTCCACCGCCCCCGCCACCCACTCACCTATCACCGTCGTGATATACACACATTGGCGCGTCCGAATGCCAGTAACGTATCAAGTTGAGGCCGACGCGCAGGATCGAGCGATTTCTCCGGGCGATTCTCCGAGCAGGACGCGGTTCGCGTTTCGCTCAATCGATCTACCCCCGTTCCCGCGAGGGAAAATTCAATTCGTCCGTACGCAAATGCCACTCGGCACCAGGGCTCGTAGATATCTGGAACACAGATTCCAATAAACTACGCGATGTGCGAACTTTACGATCGAATAGAAAGGAAACAGGAAAGTTTTTTTTGTAAACATGAAATCTGATCTAAGAATTGATATATTAAGAATATATCTTATCTTTTTATTAAGTTAGCTAATTTTAAGACACGAATTTTGCCGATGAATACAAAAACATAAATAACTTATAGCTATTAATATAAATATTTTTTATAAACATAGATCTGGAAATTGTTCCTTGAAATATTAAGGATGATCTGTTTATTTATTAGATTAACGAAGCTTGCGAGACACATTTTGTTAATAAACACACACATAAATAATATTAATTAATAATATTCCAAAAACGACGCTCAATTGAGTAAAGTAAAATCAAATTTGTAATAGAAAAGAGTTAAGTTCTTAATTACTACTATTTAATCGTCTTTATACAATTATACACATTAAAAACAAACACAAATTTGTTAGAAGAAACATTTTCTATCATTAGGACATAATTTTATCAACGGCAATGAGAATGACCTTCGATGTCGAAACGTTTATTTTTAATGTATACTGTAAGGACGATTAAATAGCAATTGAGAGAACTTGCTCTGTTGCTCTTAACCCTTTTCTATTTAATATACAAAATTGAATATTAATAAATAAATTTCATATTTAATATAGAAATGATGAAAATTGCATAATCGTAAATATACATTTACACACATATACACACAAAAGAGAATTTATCTGACATTAAAAAATATCTATATAAATATATTTATCTAGAGTCTAGGAAAATGTTTTGCGAGTGTCTGCTGCTTCCTTACTTCTCGGAAAGGGTGGAGCTTGAGGTAAAAATGAGAAAGAGAGAAAGAGAGAAGATATAAATCAATGTATATAGAGATACAAAAAAGTCACTTCGAGTTGGTACGATAAAACGCCATATCAAGGTGATACGAGAGCTGCAATGTTAATGACCGATTGTCCGTGACCATGATTTTATCCAAAATAACATTGTATGCAACGTTTGCGAAAAAATGATAACATCTGTGTTTTAGTTCAAAACAGTCGCTTTGTCTTATCAATAAATACGATAAGGTGAAAATATTGCCTAATAAAGTGCAACTGCACGATGTATTACTTCAGATTAAGAGCCATCGTTATTTCACATAATACAGCATAATGTCGTTGTGTACAGTGCAAACTTTGGTGCAACACCGTAATAAAAGTTAAATTAAAATAAAGCAAGCAGTATAAAATAAATGAGGAAATTTACAGACTTAAAAACTTTTTTAACATTACATAAAAGTACAATGTTATTGCACGTATCTTAATAATATGATAATATTATGTAATATATAAACTTTTTAGCTTAAAAACAGTCCAGTAGCTTTTTATAATGTAATGTAATCATTTCTGAGTTTATACATGTGTATTGTGTATTGATTATATTCAGCAGAAAAAGCAGCTTTGCAATTGTAAGATCCTTTAATATGATTGTTTATACATTTCAGCAAAAACCTAGAAGAAATCGTACAAAAAAATCTCACAATTGCAAAACTACTTTTTCTACTAAATGTAGCTATTATTATTTTATGTACAGAATTCTCTGTAACATTTCTTTATCTGGTGCCTATAATAAATCGTAAGAGGCCTAGTTTTTCATTATCTAATTAACTTGTAATTTAGGCTTAACTTGATGACAATGTAAAAATTGTGTTTTTCTAGCTATGAGTAATCATTAAATTTTAAAGATAATACTTAAAAATTTATTTACTACAGAACTATTAGTTTGGTAATTAATTTGGTGACAGATAGAAAAATACAATTTTTACATTATTAAGAGTGAGGTTAAGCCTAAACCATAAATTAATCAGCAAATGAAAAGTCGAGCCTAAATAGCGTGAGAAAGTACAGCCGACTAAACAAAATCTATAACATCTTCCGTCTTTTTCTGTCAATACAGCGCGATGCAGTTCTTAAGTACTTCTGATCGCTACAAATTTGGTTGATAAAAAATTTAGAAGCAAAAGTTGATGTCAAATTATGTTGTAGTCGCTAGAACTAGGAGACTAACAATCGATTTGATCTCAGAACACATACTCCTTCGATTGGCAACAATCAGGAGTTAAACCGAGTTAAATTTAACGAAGTTGTATTTCGGTACTTTGTTGTATCTCTGATGTCCTTTTCTAAATTAACTCTAATCTCTGTTTAACTTACTTTCTTTCTAATTAGAACTAAAATAAGATAAGAGGTAAATCCTTGAGATTAAAGTTAACCTTTAACTTTTGTTAACATGATTGGGTCATTCGTGTCTTGCCATTTCTTTTCTTCGAAAAATTAGGAGTATCAAATAATTAGATGTAACATTTAATAATAATAATATATAATATATAATTTTTTTTTAATGCTGAACCTTATAAATACTTTCTAAAGATGTTAAAATAGTATGTAATAATCACTTAATAAATTTTGTGTCCTTATTAAAACGATGAAAATTAATCCGAGAACGAATGACATCAAGTGTAATAAAGAACCGGAAAATCATCATGCATTAAGAATTTCTACATTGATAGAAATGGACGTGAGAGATTTTTCGATATATCATCAATATCATTCAATAAATTTTTAATCAAATTAATAGTTTCTGTATCAAATAGGTACATGTTTACATTTGGTAAATATTTACTCAGTCCTTATATTCAAACAAATATTTATTAAAATCTAGTACTTTTTTCGTACTTTGTTATTCTATTCGCAAATTTTGTCGTACATCAACAGTCGTACGATCCATTCTCGTATTTCATGAATCGCAAAACGCGATTCATTGACTCTTTGACTGCTACCTCAATATTTTTTTAGGTGAAAACTCTAACGTTTATTAAAAGTTTTTTTTTCCTAGATATCCTCAGATTCAGGATAATGGCAGATAATTCTTTAGGCTACGTTCTTTCATCCTACGTTTTTTTTTTTCCAATTCGATTCTTCGTTTCCCTCGCGAACCTCGCGAGAAATCTAGATCGTGCCCGACGCATGTGCGTCGCATCGACGATACGCAGCGCAGCTGCGCGACCGTCCGGAGCCTCCGTCCCGCATCGCGCCGGTCCACCTCCGTGCATCGCTGCGCTGCGGATTCACTTAACGCCGTCCGATGTGTTTAGCGCCTTCAGTCGCGTACGGCGCGCGTTGCCGTGAACGTCGTGGTTGTTATCGCCGCGTCCCCGTCATCATCCTCTTCGCCGTCGGTGCGCGCAGCGCGTGTATTTCGTATTGCGCGGGCGACGCGCTCGCTCGCGCCGCGACGCGACGCGACGCAACGCAACGCGAGGACGTTTACGACGACGGGGCTGATTTGGTCGGACGAGCGTTGCCGAACGTTAGTCCCGACTGGCGGCGAGAGAGGAGGACGTGCACGCGTGAGAAAACGGAGTCTGTGCGTGCATTTTTCGGTGTCGCGTGGGACGAGGACGAGGCCATGGACGCGTGGATGTATGATGTGGTAAGTGCTGTACGTGTTACGGCACCTAACGACTCTTCCCTCTTTCTCTCTCCCTTTCATGCGTCTTGCGCGATCTCGTGGCTTTGTTTACGTGACGTGCACCTTGCGCAGAGTCGCAATCCCTTGCAGAAATCCCAGAACTTTCTAAATTCTTTCAAGTGGAATCTCGCTCTAGAATAAAAATTCTGTCATTATTCTTTTTAGAAAAAGAGTGGCAGAATTTTCAATCTTTAAAAGTGAAGTGATTTTATTCTTTAGAGTGAGGTTGTACTCCAAAAAATTTGGAGAGTAATGCTGGTCAATTTATTACTGATGGACAGGAATTAATAAAGTAAAATAGAAACTTTAAGGATTATCGAAAATAATACTAAATCTTAAAAAAAGGCTAATGAGAGTAAAATTTTGAGTACTTAGAATAAAGAATTAATTACTTTCTATTAATATTGGCCAATTTTAGATTTCTACAATGGATCTTTCAAAGTCTTTTTCTTCTTCGATCGAATAATATATGGTAACGACTGCAGATTTGAGTCTGTAAAAAGAAAATAGATCTCATCGCTCTGTTATTCCATTTTTTGCTCTGTCACTTTGTTACTCCATTTGCAAATCTTGTGGAGACAATCGAGACTCATTTTTGCTAGAAAACGTTCTTGCAATTATCGACGCGATTGATTTCATAATTTTCTATTTTCTCTGCAATTTCTTGCGCGATTTTCCTCATTCCATTTAAAAACATAATTAAATTCCATAAAGCTTTGCGATGGAATGTTCATTCAGGATCCTGTAAACAATATTTTCCATATAATAATATTTTTTAATAAATCCGAACATGTATTACCTAAGCCGAAGTCGTCGTCTATCTCGTGACGAAGTCAGTCGTCATGTTACACAACGTGTCGGGCTGTTAGATAATTCATCTCGCGTCTCCCGACTAATTTCCGTCGCGCTCACCAGTTTCTTGGTCTCTCGGGGAATCCTCTGATAACGGAAAGCCCGGTGTCCAGCTTTCAGGGAAAATTGAGTAATCGGGGTATGTCTTTGCCGAAGGACAGGTGCGCGACACGAGAGAAGCCCGAAATCCACCCGCAGAGACTGGGGGATAATTGAAGTGTTTTGCGGCGCGTGCGAGCTGATCTGAAAACACCGAGGAAAAAAAATTGTTTGTTTACACGAGCGCGCGACGGCTCCTTTCTCCCGGTTGTTGTACTTCGACGAACTGTCTTCGTATTGGGCGAAGTAAGTTTTTTTTCCTCTCCCACTTCTTCACCTTCTTGCTTTTTCGGTTCTTTGTTCGCTCGCTTCGCGCGAGATCGGTTGGCGTAACTGTGGTTCGTGACAAACGCGGTATGTATTAATTAATTGATGTAATCAACGCTGATTACATTAATTCTCCGTCTGCAATTATTTTTTTACTCCCTCCATCTACAATCTGGGTTCCAATTTTTTTCATTTTAAATTAAAAAAAAATTCAGGATTACTTTTTTGCTAAAAGGTCTAAAATTTTGCTGGCTACAGATCTGAAAATAATTTTGTTAGAAACTCAAACTGACTGTTCTACAATGTCAAATTTTTTGCAGCATTGCTCATCTATTTTTAGTTTCTAAATAATTACTTTGATAGTCCAACAAAATTATTTTCCGATCTCCAGCAAAATTATTCTTTCTGTGTATTACATTATCAAATAGGTTTTTTTAAATTCAAATATTAAAACTTTTATTTAATAAGAATTGAAATTTGAGCATAAATGAGGATGAAATGTGAGAGTGAAATTTCGCTTGTGCTAAAAAAAGATAGATTACAGGGTTAATTATGTAATGAGATTGGAAAGAAGATCGGCTCCAAATTGATCCAAGAGTCTGTAGCGGAAGAAGAAACATTCTATATTTGTGCGACAGCAATACACATAATAATCATATGTGATAAAGAAAAGCAGATCGTTGCTGATACGCGGCGTCTTTTTGGACGATAAGGAAAAACGGTGCAAAAGAATGCCCGATGTCATCTAGATCAATTGCGTTGCTTACGTGAGCCGAGATTTATGATTGTTGACGACACGCACACTCGGGTACTTTCCTTCAGTAGAGCTAGCAGTGAACAGTGAAGTGCATCACAGGAGCTGCCGAGTATGGACGTTAAAATTTTTGAAAGTTCCTCACGAAACCGCTTTCTGTATCACTTTTAATCTTCCGTCTACAATCTGGCGTTTCTTGGCACAAGCGAATTTCACTCTCAAATTTCTGTGAAATAAAGAAGGGCAGGGCCTCCGGTTCCGCCTTCTAAAATGTCTTATTAGTAGCGAAGTCTTATGTAATAGAGATGTTGGAAAATAATCCTTAATTTTTTTATATTTTTTGAAAGCCAAGAACAGAAATAAAAAAATTGGGTTGGACGGAGAGAGCAAAATATGATTGCAGACGAAGGATTAACAAAGTTTCGTTATTTAACAACATGATTCGATTTACCTGTGGAAGTTCGAAGGGAAAAAAATTATTACTGACCGTATCTGCGAGAGTGCCTGAGGAGATCAATTTAAAAAATATTCTGATTACACAATTCTCTTTTACAAAGAGGAAAGGAATTTTCTTTATTTACGTTTTATTTCGACATTACGTAATACAGCGTGTCCTGAAACCACCGACTGTTCTTTTTGACCACACAATTTTAGGACGCTTATATATAGATCAAAAATACTCGATGCAAAAATACTGATGGCTTTTGAGTAATTAGCGAAAAAAAAGACTTTGTTGGTCTCAATTAATACTGTTTGAATTTCATGTTTTGTAAAGCGGAATCTTATCTGCTATCGACACTTTCCATACAAAGTTGTCAATACTATGTTTAACTTTGGAGACGTCGAGTAATGAAGTCGTGAGCAGTAAAATCGAGAATCTGTCAATGTCTATTTTCTTTTTAGCAGAATCATGATTTATTTAAAAAATAGATAGCATATTATCTTGTGACTACGTAAATGGTTTTATTGTTATGTCTATTTATAATGTTCAACGTGTAGAACTTAGAATGTTTAAAAAACTCGAAAACAATTACTGAAAAAAGTACTGAAAGCCTACAAGAAGATAATAACTAGCAATTTTTGCTTCTTAAAACATTATTTATTATATATATTTACTTAGTTAAAAAAGTGATTTCTGGAGTATAAAAAATCTCTAGTATAAAAAAATCTCATTTGTATATTTTATATATAATTATTTTTAAGCAATGTTACAAATTTCTCCAAGTTAAAATCTGAAATAGATTTTTAAATATTTTAAATATTCGTTTTTCCAGCAATTTTTACGATTTGAAAAAAGATATTATTTTTTTATTTCAAAAGTGCACAACATAAAAAAATTAAGTATTTTAGAAAGCGGGAAAATTCATTTTTCAACTTAAGGCTCCTGAGTAATCACCACAGCCATATTAAATCATGACGTTAAATCATAAGCGAGAAATGACACGTTAATTTTTATTACTTGCCATTTATAAATAAAGACAATTCGGATAAAAAAATGATGAGATTGCTTTAAAACATCTGTAAAAATGGATGAAAACTATGCTTATCCTCCCTGAAAGTCAGTAAATAATCGTAAAAAGTGATAAAAAGCAAAAGTGCTTTTATTCAATGCGCATGTGTAACTTATTTTCATTTCCACCTTTTGGTACTTGCCTTTTATTACTTTTTACGATTATTTACTGACTGTCAGGAAGTATATTTTTCATCCATTTTTACAAATATTTTAAAGCAATCTCATTATTTTTTTTTATCCGAATTGTCTTTATTTATAAATGGCACGTAATAAAAATTAACGTGTCATTTCTCACGTCACAATTTAATATGGCTGTGATGACTACTTAGGAATCTTATAACAGAAAATTATTAACCAGTCAAATATTGACAAAAAGAATATACTTTTAGAAATATTATCTGATATTATTATCAGATATTATTTTTATCTTTTTTCACAACTCTTGATAACCTACTTCTTTAAATTGTGATTGTAATTTTAATATCCTACAAAATCATAACATCCGGAATAATTCATCAAACACGACATAATTCAAAATATCACCAATAGTTTATTGATCAGCTAAAATGACTAAATTTAAAATAAAATAATTTTTTCCTCAAACTTCTATCATTGAGTCTTCTTAATTCTGAATGTTTTCTGTAGAAAACTCTTCTTTTATTTACAAAAACGACACAATTCAAAATATTCTTATAAAAGATATTTTTTTGAAAACCTTAAGAACGATAAGTGCTTTTTAACGGACAGACTAACTGAAGTTAAGCTCGTTCACTTTTAACAATTGATAGAGTAATCTTTACCTCACTCATTAGTAATAACTCGAAAATCACCTTTTTTAGGTATCCCTTGAAGTAAGAGAATGATATGTTAGATTTTGGAGGGGGAGGGGGGGGGGACTTTAAAATCAAATAAGCGCAAATTCAACATTTCTAAGACAGTTACATATAGAACTTTATAAACTAACTTTATTTCTGTTTTACCGGTTAATAACTGTCGCATATAAAAAAATTGGCGAAGGAAAACGCCAGTATATCCAGCAATTAAAAGTTTTTGCGAGATTGCGCGACGTAGATAATGTATTTAATAGACTCAATTATGGTTCACACGTGCGTTGTTGCGAGCGGAATACATGATTACGAGTCTTTGACTTTTTAGACCTTTTTTGAATTAGAACAGATTTCTATTATTAGAAGCAAATCAATATTCCTCCGAGTGTATTGTCTCTGTCTAATTGTTGTTTCTATCAATGTAAATTAACTTAATTGGTTCAATTTATTTTTTTCTAATCCTGAAAATTAGAGAAAATAAAATAAAAAAAAAACACAAAAATGTTAATTTTAACATTTTACTGAGTTAAAATAAAATTGACATTTTATTTATTAGTGTATAGATGTCACGTGTGAAAAGTGCTTGAAAAGAGTAGTATCGTCGACAATTATTACTGTTCGAATCATTACTTCTCTCGTGATGAGCGTCTGATTGCTCGACTTTCGAGAACAACTCTCGACACAATTTCTCTTATTGTCAGATAAACACACAATCGTGAATGGAATGTGCTCGATTCACAGTCGAACGCATTCAACGGGTTGATGATCCTTACGCAATTCCATGTGCATGAGATATCACAGCGTGGTGATATATACCATCACTCTTACATTATCACCGATATTGTTTAGCGTTTCAATGCGCCACGCGCATTACGAAGTCTTAATCTTTAGGTGCGTACTTGAACTCTTCGCAGGTCTCAATACTTTTCAGCGATAACGTTACGACGATGAATAATGACGTCCCGTCGCGCTGCCGAATTGACAAGAGGTTAACGAGAAATTTGTGCTAGTGTTCGTATATGAAATATACGAGCACGTGATCGCTTGTGAGATTCGCGACGATTCGGTTGTCAAGTGGTTAATGAAAGACTCGCCATCACTTTTCAATTTATTTGTAAATCAACCAGAAGTAACGATCTGAAGAGTCAACAAGAGGTAGTTCCCAATTTTTTTTTTTTTTTTACATTCGAAAGAGCAGGACAAGGGGCTGTATAATCTAATAAATTTGCAATGGAGTGTGGACTTTTAAACGATGGCTCATTCAAATAGCATGTAAATTAACTAGAATAAAAATAAAATCGTCAAGAACGGCAGCACCGCGCGATCGAGGCTTGAAGGAAGAAAAATATTCGTCGTGAGTTGCGTCAATGGATATTTTTGGAACTTCGAATTTTTCCCTGCTTCGTGAAAATCGGCATGCCGATCGTAATGTAAAATTTATAAACTGTCTTATCGCGCCTCGAAGTCTTGTGTTCGCGGGATTAACTGATATGATAACAAAAATATATGCATTTATGTTAATGACATTATATTTTATTAGGTTGATAAATTATTCGATATCTTATGATTCATAAAATTGCGACTATCAAAACATATTTGTTAGTTAATAAAATCTTAAATCAAAATTATACAAAATTAAGAAAAATTATATTTTATTATATAGGACTTATAATTATAAAAGGCAAAGATTTAATTAAATATATATTCAATTAAATAAATATTCAATTTATTCGATTGCAAAAGTCTTAAAAATATATATTTCTTTTAATGCTTGAAAATTATTATTTTATGCTCTTAAAACATGTCTCAGTTTATAATTACAGATAAAAATAAAAGGGTTCGTTCAAACGTAACCATAAGTAAATTAAAATGTGGGTCAAATTGCACGCGTGCAGTTATGTACGCGATATTTGCGGGTTAATTAACGGATAAATTAACGCTTGCGCAAATTCTAGCCGGATTATTGAAAAAAGCATTACGACACGACGCTAATTGCGCATAAACAAGTGCCCGCGGGTAGGAAGCGGAACGTGGTCGTGATAGAGTAGCAATGTGAAGGTCGTCGTTACGTGATACACGTGCATTGCGATTGCCGATCTCTGACATCGAGAGACGATCTCCGCATGTACTTGCATCCGAAGAGATATTCGAAACGAGATATCCGTAAATATTCCGTACGTCCCGAAATATGAACAATATTTATCCTCTTTACCGAGATTAATAATCAGGGAGAGAAAGGACGTAATATTCGTTATTGAAAGAAAGAAAAAAAAAAGAAATACCTTACTTATTTAGATGCAGATAAAATATGAGTCCAAACACGATTTCTCAGAGGGAGGTGAGAAGTCGAGAGAAAGTAGACAAAAGGGCGGACGTAGATAAAATGTCGGAAAGTTTTTAATTGAGAAGTTATAAAAAAGTTATGGAACCAGCACGTGTGAGTGTCTCACTTGCATTTTGTCACGTGTGCATATATAATGTGTTTTTATTTATACATTATACGAAACTCTTTTTTTTTTCTTCTTTCAGAAAAACGCAAACTCGTGCTGAATGTATAATTGCTGAATTCTTAACGTTTTAGCTAATCGATAGTCGTAAATGCAAAAATAAGTTGATTCATAAAATTGAAAAAAAAAAGTTATATTTATGGTTACATTTATAGCCTCGCTCGCAGCGACACACCTTGCATCTTAAATTTTAATTTTTACGTAATTACCTCAAGTTATATCAGCGCAACGTAACGTTTTTAATATCGACATGTCCTTTTTTATAAGGGAAGCGTAATAATTATTTTTTAACGCAGTATTCGTTCACTCCGGCTCAAGATTTAGTCGATTGACTCGAAGTTGGGAACATACCTGTCTACCGATTATTTCGCGTATTCGGCGTATTGTCCAAGGTTAGGATTTGCACCTCTTTTCTTTCTCATTCTCTCTGAGATGATGTCATCGACGTCTCATGGCCTTAAACTTGGCTCCCCTCCGAGCATCTCGTTCCGGTGAACGATTATTATCTTTCCCCACCAGCGATACGACTCGGAATCGAGTTACACCGCCACTCGTTGATCGACAAGGCCTATTTCCCGGCTGATCCGTTCACCGCAGATTCGACTTTACCTGAACTCCCATTGATATCGTCATCTTTACGTCGACGAGGTTCTTCGAGGTCTCCCTTTGGATTCCACGATACGTTGAAAAAGCCTCACTTTAATCAATAATTATCTTAATAATTAATAACTGTAAAATAAAGGCTAATAAAGCTTTATACGTGCAACGATCAAAATCATTTTCTTATAAGCTTTTTAATAATTTTTTAAATATATGCAGAGTTAAATGGATCTAAACTGTACAAGACTTACGTTACGTGCTTATTTTCTGCCCCCGTACATCTTAATTTTTAATGAATTCTATTATATTAAAGATGTTGTATAGTTCAAGCTTAACTTTTACAAGACGAGAAGGCCACTTTAGTGGCGTTGAAACAGTGTCATATTTTGAGAGATACGAAATATAATTAAATAATGAGTTAAAGTAAATTTTACTCAAGGAAAAGTTGTTATAAGATTTTAAAAAACAAATCCCAACCTCGAAAGGAGTTAACAAAAACTTGCGATATCCGCTCATCTTTTTCCTCTTCAATTATCGTAAATGAAGTTGCAATCTAAAAAACGAAAAACAGCGAAAGGTTAAATTTTCTTAAAAAATTACTGGATTCTTTTAAAGATCTAAAGAGGATCTAAAGGCTTGAATGATTCAACGGCGACGGAAGCCGATATTCACTCGGCGGGCTGACTCGGGGTTATTCTCGTTACTGTTTTAATATACTGTGATATTATACGGTCGTGTTATCGCGCTATTTTTATTGGATAAGATCGATGCAAAATCGGAGCGTAATTCCCGCCAAGGCCCCGGCCTTGACCGCGACCCAGGGTCTTCATCCTCGAGGAATCGATCCGCTCTTTTCACATTCTAATTCCGTAACCACCTACGTACATATCCTCGCGATATTCCGACCGCGCGCGCAAGCGGACAATTATAATAATGCACAGATAACGTGTCGACTTGTTGCAACCACATTGCGAAATATCGACACATTCGCGGATTTCAATACGACGAAAGCACATGAAAATATAAATCGGTCTGCTCGTTGCAAGATAACTGATTCTTATTTCCAGGATTATTTCCTCTTTCAAAAAAGAGGAACCGACACATTTAGACTTTGCGTGCAGCCGTTTTCGCGAAACGGAAGAGCTCTATCAGTAACAGATAAAGAACTTTTAGTATATACGAGAGCTTCCCTGGTAGAAATTTCATGCATTTTTTAAGCAGTCACTAAACAGTCATATCAACTTCTGTCTAGTAACTGAGAAGAAAAACTACTTAGGATCCTAATCAGGTTGTAACGCTTTGCTTGCAGTTACTGTAAACAAAAGTTCCGTAAATCTGAACACATCAATTGAATAGACACACATCATATAATGGATATTAAATTAGTTGGATATTAAATTGGTAAGCAAACCAACTGTTCATGAAATGGATAGAATAAAACTCTATCAACTTCTTGTTCCCTCTCCATTTCCATTGGCACAATTAATGAGAATATTAGATGATATGATACTATTAGATAGTAACTGAATAGGTCTAGGAAAACTGCATACATTTCTACCAGGATTCTCCTTGTTTCTGAAAATTGTTTACCGTTATCACGCTCGTTGTAATCACTGGTTGCAAACGAGCTTCACATTGTTCTGAAAATCGTCCACTGTTATGTCAGACGCGCTCATTATGCAATTCTATGCGAACGCCGATTTCGATTCAAGCGCGCAGGCGGGGAGTTAGCGATTGTTATGCGAATTGCATTATATCGGCCGATATCGCACCTGGCAACAGATAGGAAGTTGTTTATTGACCGATGTTAATCGCGGCGTATCTTAATTTGTGCAGCGTAGACGATACCAAGTGCACTTATTCCGTCCGATTATTATATCAATGATTCGTCCAATTCGTTTCTGTATCAGTGCATCAATAATCTCTCCTATCAGCGATCGAGATGAATGTAACAAGAATGTAAAGAAATTCAAGAAACTACACAAAAAGAATGATTTTTCGTTGAAATATCTAAAAATTTAAATAGATGGAGATCTGAAAATAATTTTGTTGGACTATTAAAATAATTATGTAAGAAACTGAAGCATTTTGATAAGCAATGTTGCAAAAAATTTCATCTTAGCAACTTGATCGTACTGCATAATTATTTTGATGACCCAACAAATTGCTTTCAGATCTGTATCTATAACTAAATTGTTAAATACTTCAGCAAATTTCCTATATAATTATTTTGATGGCCCAACAAAATTTATTTTAAGATCTGTATCTAAATTGTTAGATACTTTAGCAAAACGATTCTTTTCGTGTAATATTGTAAAAGTTTCGATCTTTCAAAATCACTTAATGTCCTTTAATCAGTTCTCCTTTTTTAGATCTGAAAATAATTATTGCACCATTAAAATAATTATGGATATAATAAGTAGGAAACAAGCTTTTTAATTAACAATGTTGCAAAAAGTTTCGACATTATAGCAACTTAATTCTGCATAGTTATTTTGATGGCCCAACAAAATTATTTTCAGATATGTATGTATATGCTAAATTTTTTAACATAGTTCAGTGGAAGTGTTCTTTTTATGAAAAAAACTGACTCGTCTCGACAGTGCGAGAAAGCATTTTTATATTTGTACATATCTGCATAAGAATCTTTTAGTCCTTTGGAATCCAATTTCGAGCGGGGAGACTTAATGAAAATCTTTTATGTATCTCATGATTGCGCATGATTTCAGTTCGCAATTAATCTTCATTTTTCGATCGATCGTTGGTTGAAATTAACGACGATTTTTCATCCTTACTGTTAGTCGCGAAATAGTAGACTGAAACTTCTGTTTTCGAAACTTTTGTTCCGTGTCTTGTCGATGTTCCTTCATGCATTCTATCATACGTTTCTCGACTTCTTAGAATTTCAGGATCTCGATGTAGCTCGTAAAGTTCTAAAATACTTCGTACGAAAAAGTCATTGCTTAACTGTCTACCTATACTGTAATTTTAATCTTTGTTATACAAAAATAATGGAAAACTGTTATTCTTTTTTTCTTTTTTTTATTTCAAATTTTATATTTTTTAAATCAAGATTGAGTTGAGAATTAGGAAGATGTCAGAGTGAAATTAAATTGAAACCTCGTAGCTTCGGAGGGTCTTTTGGATCTAATTATCTTTTTTTTACATTTAATTGCTACGATTGGCTTTTTTTAAGCACGTTTATAGTTCAGACGTTTACAATTTCTTCACTTCCAGATAAGTTACGGACCTTATTCAGGAGATATCTCTTGTAATCTGGGAGATATCTCTTTGATAAAGTTATCTAGAAGTGAAAAAAATTATTAGTAGCTTCTTTTTGAGGAAGAAGCCGGAGTCTCTTCAATTATATTAATATTCTAAAAGTGGGGTGCTAAGTTGTCGGTAATAGCGTTCGGGATCGCGTCGCGTCGCGTCGCGTCGCGTCGGCGCGCAGCGGAACGGAGAGTCGCGGACGTATAGGCAGGAAGGTAGGACAGAGGAGGAGATAAAACGAGATAAAACGAGATTGAGAGGCTCAAGGCCGTCGTTGTCGGCCGTTTCCGCCGACGCTCGGCGTCTAAAATTGCGATGGCGTGGCTCCGCGGCCTTCGCGAACGCGGCAGCTTCTCACTCTCTCGCAGAAAAGTCAAGTTCAAGGCCGGCGTAGCGTATCTCTCTCTCTCTCTCTCTCTCCCTCCCTCCCCCCCTCTATCTCTTTCTCTCTCCCTCTCTCTCTCACTCAGTCCCTGTTGTCTTCTTCATGTCCGCCTTTCGAGCTCTCAATCGAACGTGGCTCGAACGAGGAGGAAAGAGAAACACTTACGCAACCCTTTCCTCCGTATATGCAACCTGTCCCGCTAGAATATATTGGAACAAATGTAGGACCGGTTGCACTGATGTTCCGCATTAAATAAGCTTGCTTTAGTCGTCTCTGTCGGCGACCCTCTTTAGATTTATGCCTGCGACGTGCATGCAGAAGGGAGGTGGCTCCGAGATCATTGGTCTTGGCACTCTTGGCATATTGATATTACGATGCAAGCTTTGTAAAAGGAAAAAAAAAAAGAATACTAAACGGACATAGATAGCGATTCACACCGAGTTTTCTGCTGTCCTGAATTCCGCGGTGTTTATTCCGTCTCGGTTTCAAGGTCCACTTTGACGGTCAGTCACAATGGAATCCATAGGAACGCGAAATGAAATCATAATTGGCTTTTTTTTTTGTATGCAAAACGCTTCGAGGAAAATCCCGGTTAAGTTTTGTGAGGATTCGAACACACGCCGATGCGAGATTCGAATACGAATTCGGTGTTGATATGCCATATTGGGTTTGCCGAATGGAAGGGCGTGAGTTTGCATCTGAAAAAAAAAAAAATCAAATTGAAGGCCAACTAGATGC